>NW_028168609.1:0-92479 GCF_964237585.1 Gallinula chloropus | reverse complement strand
AACCTCTTGTTGAATGTAAGACCCAGGTGCTCACCAAAGCTGCTCTTTCACTCCCCATTCCCACCTGCATAGGGGAGAGAAGATGTAACCAAAGGTCAAGATAAGGATGGAGAGAGATCATGCAGCCCTTACTCTCATGGACTAAACCCTCCCAGGTAGCACACAAGCAGCACCAGTAACCTTGAGGTCAGGGTGTTCCTTGCCAGGGCAATGGTGCTAATAGTGCCTGATGTCATTTTCAGGCTCTACCATTGTCCATCTTCAAAAATTCTAAACCTTCAGCAATAGCTTCAAAGAAAAGGAGCACAGGCTGAAAAATGTTCCTGACATGAAAACTGTCCAGCAGCTTTCCAGCAGATCCAGTAACCTTGGGGCTTGGGGATTCCCAATTTAAGGGAATGGTCCTAAAAGTGCCTTACGTCTTTTTTTGGTCTCTATGATCCTCAGTGTTCAAGCCTGATAATTATCCAGCAGTAGTTCCCAATAAAAAGGAGTGAGGATTAGAAAGATGTTCCTTGTCTGAAACCTCCTCAGGAGGAGTAAAAGCAGCATTAGTAACCTTGGGAACAGGGAGTTCCTAGCAGAGAGAATGGTCCTAACAGTGCCTGACATAATTTTGTGTCTCTGACAGCATCTGCCTTTGAACACACTAAGTGTACAGCAGTAGCCCCAAACATAACGTGCTAGGGCCTAACAGTCTTCTTTGCCTGCAAACTCCCCAGGTAGCCCACTAGAAGCCCCAGTAACCTCCAGGCTCAGGGCCTTCATAGACAACAGAATGTTCAAAAAATCGCCTGATGTCTTTTTCTGGCTTTACCAGTGTCCAACTTCAAAAATGCTAAACATCCAGCTATAGCTCCCAAACAAATGGTGCAAGGGCCAGAAACCTCCCCTGGTAGCCCAAGATACAATGCCAATAAGATTGCAGCTCAGGGCTTTTACAGACATTGGAATGGTCATAACAGTGCCAGACATCAGTTCTTTGCTCTACCAGCTTCTAGTTTTGAAACTTGTAAATGTCCAGCAATAGCAATAGGTTGAGGGCTGAAAGATGTTCTTGGCCTGAAACCTGCCTATGTAGCCCAGTAGCAGCCCCAGTATCCTTGAGGCTCAGGGTTTTCCTTAGAAAGGGAACAGTCCTAAAATTGACAAACGCTGCTTTTTGGCTCTACCAGTGTACACCTTCAAAAAGCTAAAGAAACAGGAATAAATCCATAACAAAAGGTGTGATGGATGAAAGATATTCATGGCCTGAAACCTCTCAAGGTAGCCCAGTAGCAGCCCCATTAATTTGCAGGTCAGGGCTCTTGTAGCCTTGAGAGTGGACGTAATTCTACCTGACGTCACTTTCTGGTTTAACAGTGTCCCCCTTCTAAACCGCTAAACCACAGAATCACAGAATCACAGGGGTTGGAAGGGACCTCCAGAGCTCATGGGGTCCAACCCCCCTGCCAAAGCAGCTCCCCAGCTCATATTGCACATGGCGGCGTCCAGACGGGGCTGGAATCTCTCCAGAGATGGAGACTCCACACCCCCTGGGCAGCCTGTCCCAGGGCTCCCTCACCCTCACTGGGGAAAAGTTCTTCCCCATGTTGGTGTGGAACTTCCTGTGCTCCAACTTGCAGCCATTGCCCCTTGTCCTGTCTCCATAGACACTGAAAAGGGGCTGCCCATTTCCACTGCATCCCATACTTAAGATATTTATAAACATTAATTAGATCCCCCCCTTAGTTTTCTTTTCTCCAGGCTGAACAGTCCCAGCTCCCTCAGCCTTTCCTCATAGGGGAGATGCTCCAGGCCCTTCATCAAGTTCGTAGCCCTTCTCTGGACTCTGTCCAGGAGATCCCCGTCTTTTTTATCCCAGGGAGCCCAGCACTGGACACAACACTCCAGGTGAGGCCTGACCAGGGCAGAACAGTTGGGGAGGATCACCCCCTTTGACCTGCTGGCCACACTCCTCTTGATGTATCCCAGGATCCCATTGTCTCTCTCAGTCCCCAGGGCACACTGCTGGCTCATGGCCACCCTGTCACCCACCAGGACCCCCAGGTCCTTCTCCACAGAGCTCCTCTCCAGCAGGTCATCCCCCAGCCTGTACCGATTCAAACAGTTATTTCTTCCCAGGTGCCAGACTCTACACTTGCTTTTATTGAACCTCATTTGGTTTCTTACTGCCCAGCTCTCCAGCCTGTCCAGGTCTCACTGAAATATTATACAAATTATATGAACCAGCCAAATCAACTGAAAATGTAAGATCCAGGCATGATGTAGATGGTGAGAAAAAAGGGGTGGATAATTTTCTGGTTCCAGCTAGGACAGAGTTAACTTGCCCAAGGAGCCAGCACAGGTGAGCTGAGATGGCCCAGGCTGTTTTCCACACCAGGTGATATCACTGCCCCATAAAAGGGGCTGGGAGGAAAAAGGCAGGCCTACATGGCTCCAGGACAGTCTGAGTTCCATCTGGCAGTGGGTTGGGTTGGTGCAGTGTTCTGTGTCATCACTGTACCTGTATTTTGTCATGGCCTATGTTGTTCTTCCCCTTTCACTGTCCTTGTCCCAACCCAGGGGGCTATGTCTGCTTCTCCTCCCAGGGCAGGGGGTTAGTGAGTGGTGTGTGGTGCTCAGCCATTTCCTGGAGATAAAACACCACCCCAGGAAAAACCTGAGCCATGCATGAAGGACAAACTCTCCCTCCCCGAGGGCTGGGAGTCAGGGCTTGGTATTTGGCTTTTCTCAGCATTAGAATCACCTGAACTTTCCTCTGCCTGCCTCTGAAGAGGGACCTTGAACAAAGACATCCCTCAGGCACTGTACCCTTACAATCAAAGTTGCCCTCACCTCAGCCTCACACAGGATTTCAGACCAATAGTAATAGTAAGGAGTGGGGTCTTCTGGCTTTTTATTGGGTTTTGGGTTTGGCTGTTTTGTTACTGAGCTGTTTTGAAATGGTCATCTTCAGATACAATATGCAGTGACCCTACACCCTGTTTCACACCCTCTTAGGTTGGTTTCAACTGATGAGCTTTTTGGCATGTTACAATCTAGTTGTTACAGGGGATGTACCAGGCCCTATCACCTCTGTTCACTCCAGCTATTAATGTTTACGTTGCTAGGGCTAAGTTCCAACTCATGTTTTCCAAAACACAAGTCCCTGGGGAAACTTTGTTGGTAACAGCCCTCAGTGGGATAAATCAATACTCCAAGAAATTTCAGTGTTTGCTTCTGACTTTGCCTTCTTGAGCAGCTAATGAAATCTTTCAGCACTGGAGAGCCATGCTCAGCATCAACTCCACCATGAGGCTCATCAAAATGCAGAGATCCCTCAAGTTCTTTGTCTTGTCCTAGTAATTTTCCTCAATACTCTAAGACTTGTTAAGCTAATCCTAATATAACAAAGGAGATTTCAGTGCACATTAAATGGAAGAGGATTTTTGCTATTTAAAGGCTATTTATAAATGTTTCTTTTACAGAGAAGAGGCAATAGCAGCATTCTCCCGTTCATATTGATCCACATGGTCATCTAAGGAGGTAGGAAAAGCAGTCTCCTTCAAGTCCAACACAAAATTAGAAACCTTTCTCTTCTCCTCCCCAACACCACCATCTCTCTCACTGGCCATCTGGGATGGGCATCACTTTTCCTGACATCAGACTTCACTGCATTGCACAGCTAGATGCAAGAGGTCCTTTGCACCAACTCCCACCTGCTTTCCTCAGAGAGCTGCCTGCTCACAGATACAGAGATTTCTCTCATTACCAAGAATCAAAAGTCAAATAGGATTCAGTTCAGGAAACCATAAACCACAGACTGAAACTGGATGTGCTAAGTGCAAACAGTACTTGCTGAGCTGGGCCTTCCACAGTGACCATCCATGCAAGGACTCTTTATGAAAGAGAGAGAAGAAAGGACATATATAAACACAACACAGAATTGGCTAAAGAGGCACTGAGACAGACTACTGGAAGATGGGGAAATTTTTAACTCCCTGAAACTCAAAGCAAGAGCTCCACAGTTTCTTGAACTTCTTCAGTGCATCTTTGATCTCCTGGATCCTCATGCTGTAGATGAGGGGGTTCACTGCTGGAGGCACCACTGAGTACAGAACAGTCACTATCAGGTCCAGCAATGGGGAGGAGATGGAAGAAGTTTTCAAATAAGTAAATGTCCCAGTGCTGACAAGCAGGGAGACAATGGCCAGGTGAGGGAGGCAGGTGGAAAAGGCTTTGTGCCGTCCCTGCTGCGAGGGGATCCTCAGCACAGCCCTGAAGATCTGCATATAGGACACCATGATGAACACAAAACATGCAAAGAAAAAAACAGATATTAAGCCCAACTTCCACAACGTAGGCATCTGAGCAAGAGAGCTTGAGGATCTGGGGGATTTCACAGATGAACTGACCCAGGGTATTTCCTTGGCAGAGGGGCAGTGAAAATGTACTGGCTGTGTGCAGCACAGCACTGAGGAAACCCCCTGGCCCAGGTATCTGCTGCCATGTGGACACAAGCTCTGCTGCCCAGGGGAGTGGATATCATCAAATCCCAGAGTTTGTCAAGGTCTGTTTGAAGGGAAGCTCCATGTTTTTAACAGTCCACGTGTGCTTGCCCATGGCTCTCCAATTTGTGGTGCTTCTAACAAAATGACAGTAGTTAATGTTAAAGAATCTGGGACTCTGTTGCTGGACGTGCAGCATGTTTGAAGGAGGATGAAGGTAGAGGCTGAAAATGACATCAGGCACCGTTAGGACCACTCCTGTGGCTAGGAATGCCTTGAGCTCCAAAGTTACAGGTGCTCCTTGCAGTACTTGGAGAGGATTCAGGTCAGGAACATCTTTCAGCCCTCACACCTTATGTTTTAGTGCTGTTGCTGTACATTTAGAATTTTGAATGAGGATGCTGGTAGAGCCCTAAGATGACATAAGGCCCTGTTAGTACCGTTCCCTGGGCTGGGAATGCCCTGAGCCTCAATTTTAATGAGGCTGCTAGTGTGCTGCCTGGAGAGGTTTCAGTCCAGGAGCACCTTTCATCCCTCAAAGCTTTTGTTAAGGATCTATTGCTGTTCGTTTAGCAGTTTCAAAGTGTATGCTGGTAGAGCCCAAAAGTGACATAAGGCATTGTTAGGATCGTTCCCTTTCTAAGGAAAGCTTTGATCCCCAAGGTTACTGGGGCTGCTAGTGAGCTACCTAGGCAGGTTTCAATCCAGGAACATCCTTCTCTTCATGAACATTTTGTTTGGGAGCTATAGCTGGATGTTTTGCCCTCTTGAAAGTGGATGCTGGTACATCCAGAAAAAATGTCAGGCACTTTTTGGACCATTCTGTTGTCTATGAAACCCCTGTTATGTTTGGGGCTACTGCTGTACATTTAACATGTTGGAAGGACGAATCTGGTAGAGCCAGAAAATGATGTCTAGCAATGTTAGGACCGTTTTCTTTTCTAGGAAATCATTGATCCCATGGTTACTAAGGCTGCTGGTAGTCTTCCTAGGGAGGTTTCAGGCCAGGAACATCTTGCTGCCCTCACTCCTTTATGTTGGGAGCTATTGCTGGAGGATTATCAGGTTTGAAGGTTGAGGCTGATAGAGCCAGAAAATTATGTCAGCCACTGTTTGGACCATACCCTTAAACTAGGAAAGCCCTGAGCCCCAAGGTTACTGGTGCTGCTGTGGGCTGCCTGAGGAGGTTTTAGCCCAGATCCATTTTTCATCCCCTGCACTTTTTCTTTGGGACATATTTCTGGATGTTCAGTGTGTTTGAAGGTGGACACTGGTAGAGCCCTAAAATGGCATAAGGCAAATTTAGAGTGGTTCCCTCGGTAAGGAAAGTCCTGAGCCAGGAGCCCTCTCACCTTTTTTTCTGATTTATTTATGGATGTTTAGCACGTTCTAATGTAGAAGTGAAAATGATGTCAGGCAATGTTAGGACCATTCCCATGCCTAGGAAATGCCCTGAGTTTCAAGGTTGCTGCTGGTTATTAGGCTACCAGGGGAGATTTCAGGCCAGGAACATCTTTCATACCCTCATACCTTTTGCAAGGGATCTGTTACTGGACTTTTAGCAGTTTTGAATTTGGATGCTGGTAGAGACAGAAAATTATTTCAGGCAGAGTTAGGACATTTCCCTTCACATTGAAAGCCCTGATCCGCAAGGTTACTGGGGCTGCCAGTTGGCTACCTGGGCAGGTTTGAGGCATGGAAAATGTTTCAGCCCTTCAAATATTTTTGGGGAGCTACTGCTGGATGTTTAGCATTTTGTAAGGTGAAGGCTGTTAGAGCCTGAAGATGCCATCAGGCAATGTGAGATCCGTTCCCGTGTCTAGGATTGCTTTGAGCCCCCAGGATCTATATGTTGGCCACCCGTGGAGGTTTCAGGACAGGAACATCTTTCTGCCCTTGCATATTTTTGTTTTGGAGCTACTACTGTGCCTTTAGCAGTTTCACAGGTGGGCGCTGGTAGAGACAGAAAATAATGTAAGGATCATTCTGTAGCTGGGAAAGCTCTGACCCCAAAGGTTACTTTGGAACATCTTTCATCGCTTGTTCCTTTTTTTGAGCTTCTGCTGGAGGTTTAGAATTTTTGAAGGTGGATGCTGGTAGAGGCTGAAAATGACATCAGGCACTGTTAGGACAGCTGACTTGGGTTTGAAAGCCTTTAACCCCAAGCTTAGTGAGGCTTCTAGTGTCTCTTAATGAATGAACCTGTTGTTCTGGAGTTATTGATGGACCTTTAGCAGTTTTCAAGATTGACATGGGTACAGCTGGAAAATGGCATCAGGCAATGTTATGCCCATGTTATGCTCTGAGCCTCAAGGTTACTGAGGCTGCTAGTTGGCTACCTGGGAAGATTTCAGGACAGGAACATTATTCCACCCTCGCACCATTTCTGTGGGAGCTAGTGATGGATGTTTGGAATTTTCAAAGGTGGACACTGGTAGAACCACAAAATGATGTCAGGTACTGATAGGACCGTTCTCTTGGCTATGAAAACTGTGAGCCTCAAGGTTACTGGGTTGGCTAGTGGCCTTCCATTGAAGGTTTCAGGTAAGAAAACATTTTCAGGCCTGATGCTGTTTGCTGCCAGAGAAAGGAACGAGAAAGTGTAAGGAACTTTGCAGACAACAATGTCAGTGAAGTAGGGGGACAAGGTCCTCCAAGCCTGTGAGGAGGGGCTGTGAGGAATCCTCCCCCTGATGAGGAAGGAGCAGCCAAGAAAATGTGTGGTGAATTGACCCCAACCTCAATTCCCCGTCCCCCCATGCCGCTCAGTCAGGGGAAGGAGAGAACGGGAGAGTGAAGTGGACCCTGGGAAAAACAGGGAGGAATTTTTATTCTCATTGCTCTACTCTCTTTGAATTGGGTTATGAATTAGATGGGTTTATTGAGAGTAAGTCATTAGAGGAACCATTGCATGATCCCTCCCTGTCCTTATCTTGATCTTTTGTTGCATCTTCTGTCCCCTCTGCAGCTGAGGAGGGGAAGTGAGACAGCAGCTTTTGTGAGCACCTGGGTCAACCTGTCATTCTCAGTCTTCAGATTTGGGAACGGGCAAATGAGGGTGACACAGAGTTTCCATCAGATGAAATCCACTCTCATGGAGAAGGGGATCTTGGCAGCTTGTTTCCACCCCCAGTAGTTCCCATGGGAGCTGGGACTCGCAGACCCCAGGCAGAAGGTGCCTATTTTGTGCCTGCTAGAACTGGGGCAAGAGGAATCCCAGCTCCATTGGGTTTGAGGAAGCCACAGGGCAGAGCTGCGTCCCCTTCCAGCCCCAAGGCTGCAAAGCAAGGACGAGGTGCCTCAAGTCACTTGTCATACTCCTTACCCTTCGCAGGGGGAAAGAATCGCCTCCCTGACCCTGCCTGAGGGTCCTGTCCCATGTGAGACAAGGAAGGGTTATTCTCCTGCCCAGCTCTGGTTTGATCAGGAGAAAGGACACTGCTGGACACAAGGATTTCTCCACACCCAAAGGGTGAACTTCCTTTTCTTTGAAGCTATTGCTGAAGGTTTCGAATTTTTGAAGATGGACAATGGTAGAGCCTGGAAATGACATCAGGCACTATTAGTACCATTGCCTTGGCAAGGAACACCCTGACCCCAAGGTTACTGGTGCTTCTTGTCCGATCCCTGAGGAGGTTTCGTGCCAGAACATCTTTCAGCCCTCACACCTTTTGTTTTGGTGCTATTGAAGCATATTCGAAGGCAGATGCTGGTGGAGCCTAAAAATGAAGTCAAGCACCGTTAGGATCGATCCATTGGCAAGGAAATCCCTGAGCCCCAAGGTTAGTGGTCCTGTTTGCAGTCTACATGGGGAGGTTTCAGACCAGGAACTTCTGTCATCCCTTGCAATATTTGGTTTGGAGCTATTAGCGCAGTTTAGCAATTTCAAAGGTAGTAGAGCCGTTCAGTGATGTCAGGCACTATTAGGGCCGTTCCCTTGGCTAGGAATGTGCTGAACCTTAAGGTTGTTCATGCTTCTAGTGGGTAACCTAGGGAGGTGTCAGTCTAGGAATCTCTTTAGGCCCTTTCCCCTTTGGGGGAATTAGGATGAGAGCAGTGCTGATAGCACCCTGATGTTTCTAGTTGTTCTCCAGCAACCAAGGATTTTTCAATTGTTCGTATCTCCCTACTAATGAGAAAGGAGGGGACACAGCCAGGACAGGTGACCTGACCTGGCCAAAGGGGGTATTCCATGATCCTTATTCCAACCTGTGAGGTTCCTTGGGGATTTTTTTATCCCTCCCTTTCCCACTCTCTCAATCCTCACCTCTCCCTCACCCCCTCCTCTTAAAAACAAGCAGCTGTGTAGTGCTTAGCTCTCAGCTGGGACAAAATCACAACGGTATTCCATGCCAATTACATAAAGCTCAGCATAAAGGGGGGCTGGTAGGGGGAGGATTGTATGGCTCAGAATGCACGGTTTTTGGGGATGGTCCAGCTTTAGGGCAGCTCTGAGCTGTTCAGTGAGAAACTACTTTGTATATTTTGCTAAACAGCCCTATTGTTGTTGTTTCTCTCTGTACTTTCCCAGTAAATTGGTTTGGGGTTTGAGGTTTTTTGGTTTCCTTTTCTCTCTCTTTTCCACTGCCCTAAAACTTCCCCCCACGCCCCAACACTCTCTTAGAGAGAGACTAGCTGTGTGGTGCTCGGCTCTTGGCTGGGGTGAAACCATGACAAAAGGTTCCAGCACAACACCCAGATATCAAGACAGGCTCAGACATGATGGGTGGAGAACCAGCCACAAGGAGAAGAATTTTGGAATTCCAGGGGCTGCCATAGCAGTCAAAGGTGCTGAACGGGAATCTTGCCATGAGCACATTGGGCTGCACTGGAAGAAGTGTGGCAGACCAGGGCCCTTCTTGTCCATCTGGACTCCGCAACAGTGTGGTCACCTCTGGAGCAGTCAGTCCCAGTGTGGGGCTCCCCAGTCTGGAGGAATGGAGAGGAACTGTCAGTTGGGTGAAAAGGTCTGCCAAGATAGGCTTAGGCTGAGAGACCCAGTCTTCTTTAGCCCGGGGAGGGGGAGGCTGAGGGAAGCCCTCTTTGTGCTACTGCATGTCCTCTGTGCGTGGAAAAAACATAAAAAAGCCAGTCCACCAAAAGTGCCACTTTGAAGGTCAGAATGGATGTGAAAATAAAGAAATGTCATTCTGAGGGTAGAGCTGTGGTGCTAAAAGTTACTTGGAGGAAGTTTGGATGAGCTGATTGAAAGGTCCTGATAGAAATGATGTCTTTATCCTTGTCCAAGGCTGATGTCCAGGCCACAAAGGCCTCAGAGAAGACACATTGTCCTCCCAGCCATGTAGCATCCTTGCATCCTTCAACCCACCCTAGGTGAGGCCACCATGTGTCATACCCCGTCCTTCTTTTGGTGTCACACTCCCCACATCCCAAAGAGCCCTGAGACACAGGTAAGAATTAGGATCTCCCTTCGCAAGGGTGGGGATCAGTGCTTGGCATTTCTGAGTCATCAGACAGACGGAGTGAGAGGATGTAAAGAGCTGTGCCGACACCAAGGCCAGGGGAGGGAGGAGGGAAGGAGGCACCCCAGATGCCAAAGAGAAAGATGCCCCTGCAGCCTGTGGAGAAACCCATAGTGGAGCGGGTGTCCCACCAAAGCCCATGGAAAAGGCCCAGACCCCACCTGCAGCCCCTGGAGAGGCCCCTCGCTGGACCAGGGGAGACACACAGTGTGACCCACGTTGTAGCAAGAACCTGCCAGCACTGGCAGCCCGTGGAGAGAGACAGAGACACAGAGATGAGCAAGGGACAGATTTGTGCCTGAACAGGTTTGCTGGGGGGAGGCTGGTGACCCCGTGGAGGACTGGGACTGAGAGACATTGTGATTGATGACTGCACCCATAGCAGTGATCCTTGGCGGAGCAGCTGCTGAAGAGCTAAAGCCCCATGGGAAAGGACTCATGTAGAAGAAGTTTGTGGAGGACTGTCTCCCATGGGTGGGATCCCACGATGCAGCAGGGGAAGGGTGTGAGGAATGCCCTGCACCCCCCAACCCCAGCCAAGAAGGAAACCATCTTGTGAGGAACTGACCAAAACCCCCATTTCCCCCATCCCAGCCCCTGCCTGTGACACAATGAGGGGTAAGAAAGGAACAAAATCATTGCAAGAGTGAAGTCTGCTAAGAAGGGAGGGGTGGGGAGAGGTGATTCAAAGTCTAGACACACTGCTTATTACCTGAATCTGGTTGCACAGGGTGTGCAGGGCACTGTCATCAATTAGAGAGGTATTTTCCTTTATGCTGTGTTGGGTCGGTTTTGCCCATGATGCTGATTGCAGAATGATCTCTCCCCATCCTTATCTCTATAACCTGAGCCTCTCAACATATATTTTCTCTCCTGTCCAACTGAAAAGGGGAATATTAGGCCAACTTTGGAGGGTCTCTGCCATCCAGACAGGGCTAAACCACATCACAAGGGATTAAACTGATGAAAATGTGCTTGTAATATTTTATGTAACAAATAAAATTTAAAAAGGAAAGAAAAAATTTTAGCCATTTGCAGGCAGACATGATGCAAAGAGAGCACAGATTATCATTATGCAGTCCGTGGGTCACAAAAGAATTGGAGATACTGCTTTATGAATGGGATGAAAATAGACAATGCTATAATAGCTTAGACCAACTAGAAGGAAACAAAACAACAACCACTAAAAAACCCTACAAAATACAGATGGGTCCTAATGGGAGTTCAAAGGCCAGAAATATGCAGAGGATGAATTCTTTGTTGCTACTTAGAAACATCCAGTCATCAGTCTCCACATGGCATCCTTGAGCTCCTGGTTCCTCATGCTGTAGATGAGAGGATTCACTGCTGGTGGAACCAACGAGTAAAGAAAGGCCAATACCAGGTCCCAAAATAGGGAGGAGATGGAGGGTGGCTTCAGGTTGGCAAACATGGCAGTGCTTAGAAACAGAGAGACCACAGCCAGGTGAGGGAGGCAGGTGGAAAAGGCTTTGTGCCGTCCCTGCTGCGAGGGGATCCTCAGCACAGCCCTGAAGATCTGCACATAGGACACCATGATGAACACAAAACAACCAAAAAATAAGCAGGCACTGACCACAATGAGTCCAGATTCCCTGAGGTAGGTATCTGAGCAGGAGAGCTTGAGGATCTGGGGGATTTCACAGAAGAACTGGTCAACAGCATTGCCATGGCAGAGGGGCAGTGAAAATGTACTGACTGTGTGTATCACAGCATTGAGGAACCCACTGGCCCAGGCAGCTGCTGCCATGTGGACACAAGCTCTGCTGCCCAGGAGGGTCCCGTAGTGCAGGGGGTGGCAGATGGCAACGTAGCGGTCATAGGCCATGACAGTGAGAAGACAGAACTCTGTTGAGATAAAAAATACAAAGAAAAAGAGTTGAGCCACACATCCTGTGTAGGAAATGGCCCTGGTGTCCCACATGGAATTGGCCATGGATTTGGGAACAGTAGTGGAGATGCAGCCAAGGTCAGTAAGAGAGAGGTTGAGGAGGAAGAAGTACATGGGAGTGTGGAGGTGGTGGTCACAGTCTATGGTGATGATGATGAGGCCATTGCCCAGGAGAGCAGCCAGGTAGATGCCCAGGAAGAGCCAGAAGAGCAAGAGCTGCAGCTCCCGTGTGTCTGCAAAGGGCAGGAGGAGGAAGTGGCTGATGGAGCTGCTGTTGGACATATGCTTTTGCTGGCATGTAGACCGGTCCAAATAGGAAAAGGCAGTGAGAATTTAGGGAACTCTTCTCTGAGGAAAAACTGTATTTTGGAAGAGTTTTCCAGATCCCTTTTGGCAGGTCTGTTTTGTGCTGGCTATAACATGCCACTGCTGGGAGAAGGGTCAGCTGTGGCTCTCGAGAACTCAGTCCTGTCTTGCAGCAGTCAGTAAATAGAAGGATGGCATGAAATCCCCTGTGGATAAGAAAGAGCTTTTCAGCACTGTCACTCCAGTTTCACCCAAGGGCAGAGCAGAGCTTTGGAGCTTTGATTGTCTCCTGACTGTAGCTGAGGAGTGTTTCTTCTGTCAGAACCCCCTGACATTGCTGCTGCAGTGGCAGTGGAACCTTCCCCTGAGTGCAGAGTGGGGAGTGCTGCTCTGTCCATCAGCCCTGGTGTCAGCTACCCTCTGCCCCAGTTATTCAGACAAAGCTGGAACGACAAGGACAGACTGAAATACAATCGGGGGTTTCTCTTCTCTAGGGAAGCCAATCCAAAGATTCATTAGTAAGCCACACAATCCTGGGGTCAGAGTCTGTGCTGGGTGGCATTTCTGCAAGCAGCTCCTTCTCCCTCCCTCACAATGTCTTTGCTGCCTGGAGCTGTCCCTGCAGCTGCTTCTCTCTGCCCATTTCACCTCGTGCCCTGTGCTTACAGAACTCATCCAACCTGCCCTGTGCTCAGCTCTGCAGACCCCTCCTGGCATCAGGGCACTGCCCCAGTGCAGGGCTCAGGAAAAGCTCCATCTCAATGAGAATTGTGTTTTCATTTCACATTCTTGAGTGGAGAAATAAGTTCTCATCTACCACAGTCAGCACAGCCCACAGGAGAGGAGAAGTCTAAGAAAAGACAGAATAATCAGGCAAGCATCAGGAAAATGTTTCCTTGATGTTACTCTTCCAAGTCCCTTTGGAATTTCTCAGGAATCAGCTGGAGCTGGGAGCAAAGCTGACCCATTCAGCACTTTCTTACAGCAAGAGGACCTTACGCTGCCTTTCCCTGGGACACTCCTCAAACCCACAGGTGCTGTCTCTATCACTGTGCAAAGCCCATGAGCCAGGCTGAGTGCAGACCCTGCTCACTAGGACAGCTCTGGGCACCCCTGGGTGCAAACACTGCTTCACACCTCTGCAACCATGCACAGGAAAAGAGACCTGATGGGGCAGAAAGGCATCCCTTCCAGGCAGCACTTCCTGGTCCTGTAGAGAACCTGTCCCCCTGACAGACCCCACACACTGCCCCATGTCCCAGATTTAGGAGATCCCTCCAGGAACAGAACCTGCATTGCCCTGCACCCACAGACATACCAGGCAGAGTGCTGTGGAGATTTCTCCTCCAGTGAGCTCTCAGCATCCATCAGCTCTCTCAGCCTCCCAGGTCTCCCCTCGGTGCCTCCAGGCAGTGTCCCCAGCCCTGTGTGCTTGGCAGAGGAGCTGCTCCTGGGCAGAGCTGTCTCTCTGCAGCGCTGTAATGTTTCATGAGCTCCCACTGTCCCAGGAGCCCAGCCCAGCTCACAGCAGAGGAGAAGGTGAATACATCACACACTCCATTCCCCACAGGCTCCTGCAAGGTGTCCCTGGAGCTCCAAGGAACTAACTTGGAAAAATACTGAAGTCCTCACTGATGTTCCCTCCCTTGGCTAGGGAGAAATCCTTGTGTCCAGCAGAGTCCTTTCTGCTGATCAAACCAGAGCTGGGCAGGACAATGCCCTTTTCTTGTCTTCCCATGATACAGGAGCCCCAGGCAGGGACAGGGAGGCAACTCTTGTCCCCTGTGAAAAGAAGGGAGTCAGGCAATTCACTCCAGACACTTCATCCTTGCTTTGCACACCTGGTGCTGGAAGGGAACACAGTGCTGGCCCATGGAAGAGGCTTCAGCTCCTCATCCATACCTAGGGGTTTGTGACACAAATGAAGCATTTGAATTTTCCTTGTATATAAATCTCTCCTGACTTCTGTCTTTTACTTCTGCAACACTTTCCCATAGCCAGAGGCAGGAAATGTCCAACAGCAGCTCCATCAGCCAGGTCCTCCTCCTGCCCTTTGCAGACACACAGGAGTTGCAGCTCTTGCACTTCTGCCTCTTCCTGGGCATCTACCTGGCTGCTCCTGTGGGCAAGAGTGTCATGATCATTACTATAGCCTATGAGCAGTGACATCACACCCCCAAGTACTTATTCTTCCTCTTCAACCTCTTTTTGAATGTGTGGTGGGTTGACCCAGGTGCTGACTAAAGCTGCTCTATCACTCCCATCTAATTTATTACCCAGTCCAAAGAGAGTAGAGCAATGAGGAAAAAGGAAAAGAACCAAACTTTAAAACACAGCCCCACATCCCTCCCTCTTTTTGTCAGGGTCCACTTCACTCCCCACTTCTTCCTCCGACTGGGCAGCATGGGGGTCGGGAATGGGAATGGGCATTGTGGTCAGTTCATCACAGATTGTCTTGGCCGCTCCTTCCTCCTCAGGGGAGGACTCCTCACAGTCTCCCCTTGCTCCAGCATTGTGTCCCATCCACAGCAGACACTCCTCCATGAACCCCTCCAACGTGAGTCCTTCCCACATGGCTTCAGATCATCACCAACTGCTCCAGGGTTGGTCACTTTAGTGGGCTGCCCTCCTTCAGCGACAGACTGCCCCAGCGTGTCCTGCATGTGTTGCATGATGGCACTCAGGATGATTTGTTCCATCACCTTCCCCAGCACCGAGGTCAGGTTGACAGGCCTGTAGTTCCCCGTGACATTCTTCTGGCCATTCTTGTAGATGGGTGTCACATGAACCAGCTTCCAGTCAGGTGGAACCACCCTGGTCATCCTTGATAGCTGGTAAATAAGGGAAGGATTCTTGGCAAGCACTTCTGCCAGCTCCCTCAGTACCCTCAGGTGTATCCCATCTGGAACCATTGACTTGTGCAGATCTAAGCAGCTGAGCAGGTCACTTAGGAATTACCCTGGGATTATGGGAGCTTTGGTCTCCTTCCCATCCCCATCTTTCCAATCAGGGATCTGTGTATCAGGAGACAACTGGTTTTACTGCTGAAGACTGAGGCAAAGAAGGGATTAAGTACATCAGCCTTTTTTCTTCATCCTCCACCACAGTCTTTCCCCCCCTCCATTCAATAAAGTTGGGAGATTGTCCCTGGCCCTCCTTCTGTTATTAATGTTGTCGTGGTTTAGTCCTGGCTGGAGGGCAGACGCCCACCAAAGTCAGTCTATTACTCCCCTTCTTAGTTGGATAGGGGAGAAAATATTCATTAAGAGGCTCAGGAGTTAGAATAAGGACAGGGAAGAGCCCAAAAGCAGCGTTTGTCAATTTTAGGACTGTTCCCTTTCTAAGGAAAACCCTGAGCCTCAAGGATACTGGGGCTGCTACTGGGCTACATAGGCAGGTTTCAGGCCAAGAACATCTTTCAGCCCTCAAACCTATTGCTGTTGCTGGACATTTACAAGTTTCAAAACTAGTGGCTGGTAGAGCAAAGAACTGATGTCTGGCACTGTTATGACCATTCCAATGTCTATAAATGCCCTGAGCTGAAAAGTTATAGGGGTGTCTCTTGGGCAACCTGAGGAGGTTTCTGGCTCTTGTACTTTTTGATTGGGAGCTATAGCTGGACGTTTAGCATTTTTGAAGTTGGACACTGGTAAAGCCAGAAAAAGACATCAGGCGATTTTTTGAACATTCTGTTGTCTATGAAGGCCCTGAGCCTGGAGGTTACTGGGGCTTCTAGTGGGCTACCTGGGGAGTTTGCAGGCAAAGAAGACTGTTAGGCCCTAGCACGTTATGTTTGGGGCTACTGCTGTACACTTAGTGTGTTCAAAGGCAGATGCTGTCAGAGACACAAAATTATGTCAGGTACTGTTAGGACCATTCTCTCTGCTAGGAACTCCCTGTTCCCAAGGTTACTAATGCTGCTTTTACTCCTCCTGAGGAGGTTTCAGACAAGGAACATCTTTCTAATCCTCACTCCTTTTTATTGGGAACTACTGCTGGATAATTATCAGGCTTGAACACTGAGGATCATAGAGACCAAAAAAAGACGTAAGGCACTTTTAGGACCATTCCCTTAAATTGGAAATCCCCAAGCCTCAACATTACTGGAGCTGCTTTAAAGCTGCTGGACAGTTTTCATGTCAGGAACATTTTTCAGCCTGTGCTCCTTTTCTTTGAAGCTTTTGCTGAAGGTTTAGAATTTTTGAAGATGGACAATGCATGTGGAGTCATAGGTTACAGTAATAATCATGAAACTCTTTCCCAGAAGAGCAGCCGGGTATATGGCCAGGAAGAGCCAGAAGTGCAAGAGCTGCAACTCCTGTGTGTCTGCAAAGGGCAGGAGGAGGAACTGACTGATGGAGCTGCAGTTGGACATCTGCTGCCTCTGGAGACGGGAAAGTGTTGCAGAAGTAAAATACAGGAGTTTGGAGAGGTTTATAACAAGGAAAATCAAAATGCTGGATTAGTCTCCCAAATGAACCAAAGAATCATTCCTGGTTCTCAGTTATGAGTATGGGCAAAAATGGGGGACACACAGTTTCCATCAGATGAAATCCATTCTCATTGAGAAGGGGATCTTGGCAACTTGCCTTCACCCCCAGTAATTTCCATGGGAGCTGGGACCAGCAGCTCCAAGGCAGAAGGTGCCTCTTTTGTGCCCACCAGAACTGGGGTAGGAGAAATCCCATCTCCGGTGGGTTTGTGGCTTTCCCTTTTCCCCTCAAGAATGTGCAATGAAAACTCGATTTTCATTAAGACTTTGGGGCATCTCCTGAGCCCTGCACACACAGAGGTTCCCAGGGCAGTGCCCTGACACCAGGAGGGGTCTGCAGAGCAGAGCTGAGTGCAGGGCAGGTAGGATGAGATATGATACACAGTGCAGGAGATGACATGGGCAGAGAGAAGCAGCTGCAGGGACAGTTCCAGGCAGCAGAGGCATTGGTTGGGAGGGAGAAGGAGCAGCTCCCAGAAATGCCCTGGCAGTGGGGATTTGGTACCTCCCTGACATCCCCCACGGTGCTGACACTTTCCCACAGTGACACCCTGGTTTCTGCCACACAGCAGAGCCTACACTATGAGTTCCAGGGTTTCATGATGAGTCTTCTCCATGGCAGCCCAACTCCCAGTGAGGAGAAACACCTGAGTGCCTGTCTGTCTCTCCTGTCCTTCCAGGCTTGTCTGGAGCATTTCTCACTGTTTCCCCTCCTGTCCTTGCTGCTTTTGTTCCACTGTTACCTGGGGCTTTGGACACACCCATAGGTGAAGCTGTCACTGAGCTGACCCTCACTTCAGGACCCCCACCTGTAGGGATGGGGGTCCTGAAGAAAGCTCTGCACAGCCCTTGGGTGAAATTGGAGTGACAGTGCTGAAAAGCTCATTCCTATCCACAGGGGATTTATTCTGAGGTCCCATCAGCATTCTATTTACTGACTGCTGCCAGGCAGGACTGAGTTCTGGAGATCCAACAGCTGACCCACTCAAGCCAGCACAAAGCAGACAAAAGGGACCTGCAAAAGCCTTCCTGAATACAGAGAGCCAATCTGAGGGTATTCCATGAGAACTGGAAGAGGTTTTCCTCAAAGAAGAGTTCCCTAGCTTCTCACTGTGCCTTTTCCTCCTTGGACAGGTCTCCATGGCCATAAAAAGCAGATGTCCAACAGCAGCTCCATCAGCCAGTTCCTCCTCCTGGTCTTTGCAGACACACAGGAGCTGCAGCTCTTCAACTTCTGGCTCTTCCTGGGCATCTACCTGGCTGCCCTCCTGGGCAATGGCCTCATCATCATCACCATAGCCTGTGACCACAGCCTCCACACCCCCATGTACTTCTTCCTCCTCAACCTCTCTGTTACTGACCTTGGCTGCATCTCTACCACTGTTCCCAAATCCATGGCAAATTCCTTTCAGAACACCAGGGCCATTTCCTACACAGGATGTGGGAGTCAAGTGTTTTTCTTATTATTTTTTATCTCAACAGAGTTCTGTCTTCTCACTGTCATGGCCTATGACCGCTACATTGCCATCTGCCAGCCCCTGCTCTGTGGGACCCTCCTGGGCAGCAGAGCTTGTGTCCTCATGGCTGCAAACAGCCAGTACATTTTCACTGCCCCTCTGCCATGGCAATGCTGTTGACCAGTTCTTCTGTGAAATCCCCCCGATCCTCAAGCTCTCCTGCTCAGATGCCTACCTCAGGGAAATTTCACTCATTGTGGTCGGTGTCTGCTTATTTTTTGTGTGTTTTGTGTTCATTGTGGTGTCCTATGTGAAGATCTTCAGGGCTGTGCTGAGGATCCCCTCGCAGCAGGGACAGCACAAAGCCTCTTCCACTTGCCTCCCTCACTTGGCCGTGTTCTCCCTGTTTCTCAGCACTGCCATGTTCGCCTACCTGAAGCCTCCCTCCCTATCCTCCGTATTTCTGGACCTGGCATTGGCCTTTCTTTACTCAGTGGTTCCACCAGCAGTGAATCCTCTTATCTACAGCATGAGTAACCAGGATCTCAAGGATGCCGTGTGGAAACTGATGACTGGATCTTTCTAAGCAGCAATAAACTGTTCATCTTCTGCATATCACCGGCCATGGAAATCACGTTAGAACCAGTCTGTATTTAGTAGGGTTTTTAATTGTTGTTTTTTTTTCCCCCTAATTTGTCTAAACTATAATACAGTGTCTACTTTCATCCCATTCCTAATGCAACATCTCCCAGTCTTGTGTGACGCACACACAGCGTAATGATGAGCTGTGCTCTCTTTGCATCATGTCTGCCTCCAAAGGGCTACAATTCTTCCTTCTGTCTTTTAATTTTTTTCTTATGTTTATAAAATATCACACATCAGCTGAATCACTTGAGTATTGTCTGAAGTGGCAATGCTTTCCCACCATGGAAGAATGGGAATTTTCAGGATTAGTACCAACATCAGCAGCTAGAAATACTTTCATCTCCCTCATCAATCAGGGGTTTCCACCTCTCCTGATGATTCGGCCGTGCGTAAGGTCATCTTTTCAGCAGACTGGCTGGATGTATGAACTTCAATTCCTTCTAGCTTTGCTTGCTCTTTGGTCATTCAGATGCCGCTCAACTCTCCAGTTTGTGCTTTGAGCTTCAGTGTTGGAAAATATCCCATCTTTCAGAAGTCTAATGAACTACTCTGTCAGAAGTCCTGGTTTCAGCCAGGATAGAGTTAATATCTTTCTAGTATCTGGTGGATTGACATGTTTGGGATTTAGGATGAGAGCAGTGCTCACAACACTCTGATGTTTCTAGTTGTTGCCAAACATCCAAGGACTTTTCCGTTTTTCATATTTCCCTGCTAAGGAGAAGGGAGAGGACAAACCCAGGACAGGTTACCCAAACTGGCCAAAGAGGGGATTCCATTCAATTGTGTCATTCTCAGC
Source organism: Gallinula chloropus (assembly GCF_964237585.1). NCBI lineage: Eukaryota > Metazoa > Chordata > Aves > Gruiformes > Rallidae > Gallinula > Gallinula chloropus. The sequence goes on along the minus strand of NW_028168609.1, from coordinate 72,901 downwards.
ATAAAGGGGGGATTGGTGGGGGGAGGAGGAGGCAGCTCCAGGCAGCATGGTTTTGGGGACGGTCCATTTTCAGGACGGCTCTGAGCTATATGGTCTGATCTGTGTGGTGAGAATCACCAGTTTTGTATATTTTGCTACAAAGTCCTATTGTTGTTTGTTCTCTCTGCTGTCCCATTAAACACTTCTTATCCCAACAAAGGAGGATTTGGCTTCATTGATTTTTCTTCTCCCTTCCTTTCTTCTTCCCATTATTCCTCCCCTCTCCTCCCCACCTCTCCCCCTCCCCAGCCCTGCCCCCACTCCCTCTTAAAGAAGAATTGTAGTGTGGTGCCCAGTTCTCAGCTGGGGCAAACCCACAACATGTCAGAAGTTCAGTGTGTCTGCAGCTAAGATTAATGGGACTGCTAGTGTGCTACCTGCAGAGGTTTCATGCCAGGAACACCTTTTCTTTGGGAGCTATGACAATACCTTTAATAATTTGTAGGTGGATCCTGGTAGAGCCTGAAAATTATGTCAAGCAATATTAGGGTCGTTCCTGTGACTATAAAACCCCTGATCCCCAAGGTTACTGAAGCTTCCCTGGCCTGGGGAGGTTTCAGGACATGAACATCGTTCATCCCTTGCACCTTTTGCTTGGGAGTTATTGCTGAACATTGACCTGTTTTTAAGGTGGAGGCCAGTAGACTATTGTGTGCCATTACCCTATATTTAGTATGTTTGAAGTTGGACGCTGGTCTGAAAATGATGTCAGGTAATTTTATGAGTACATCCTGCAAGGAAAGCCCTGAGGCCCAATGTTACTGGGGCTGCCAGTGTGCTGCCTGGGGCGGTTTCTGGCCAGGAACATCTTTCATCCCTCAGGGCTTTTGGTTGGGAGCTATTGCTGGACATTCAGGAGTTTTGAAGTTCGACACTGTTAAAGCTGGAAAATTATGTCAGGCAAAGTTACATCCACTGCCATGGCTACAAAAGCCCTGACCCCCATGTTACTGGGGCTGCCAGTGGGCTTTTTGGTGAGGTTTCAGGGCAGGAATATCTTTCAGCCCTTGATTTTATGGGGGCAGATTTATTGCTGGATGTTTAGAAGTTTCAAAGGTGGACATTGGAAGTGCCTGAAAGTGATGTCAGACATGTTAGGACCATTCCATTGTCTGTGGAATCCCTCATCCCCAAGGCTACTGGGGCTGCTAGTGGGCTACCTAGGCAGGTTTCTGGCTAGGAACATCTGATGACCAAAAGCCTCCCCATTTCACTGGGCACTGAGCTACCACTGGACCCTGTGGTGTGACAGGACACATCCAAGTGCCTCCATGACACAGGACATCTGTATCTTCTCACTTTGTCATCCTGAAGTTGCTCCCTCTGATTTCCTGCTCCAATCAGCATTCAGGGAGGCACGTGTCAAAGTTCTGAAGGAGTTTCATCACCCACAGCCCTGAGCAGCTTCTACTAAACTTCCAGGAATCTTCATTCCTGCCACGGGCCTCCACACTCAGTGACTTTGCCCTGGAGCTTGTTAGTGTGCAGCCACTATCATCAGTTTATTCTTGCCTCTCAACTTCTGGACAGTTGCAGAGGGACTTTAAGGAGACACTGTCTTCTAGAAAGAGTTTTGCTAATGTGATGATGTCAGCTAGCACAGGATACAGCACAAGTCCATTTCTTTCTCAGTCCTGACTCACTAAAATTTCCAGCATCAACAAACATTTTGATTTGACAGTAAAATGTTCCCCCAAAAAACTCCAATTTCATTTTCTAAAGATGGGCCTGGGGTCAGGGGACACAGCCAAGTAGAAGTGACCACAGGAGGCTGGGCAGGGAGTTCACTAGGGACAGGAGTTGGTGACAAGGCTCTCAGCAGGAAATCTGGCCAGGAATAAGGCCAAAGTGGGTGCTGCAGCTCTGCCAGAAAAGCCTGAGAAATTTCTTCACATTAAAAAGATACAAGCACATTTTCACTGACTGAGTATTTCCAAGCAAACAACTTTTGTTTTCCCCAAATCAGACTAAGTTAGGAGCTCTGGGGATATGCATTAAAAGTAGGAGAAGAAATAAACATCCTCCTGAGTCCTTGGGGTGTCAGGACACTGTCACACTGTGCACTGAAACTTGCCTTTTGGGTATTTCCACCTGCCCTGAGGAAATGGACTGTGTCTCAAGGCCCCTGTTCAGCAGACTCTCTGGCGATATGTCCTCTCCTTTGCTTTTGGGATTGACTCCACCCCCTTACAGTTTTTTACTCATAGTTGGGGAATGTGTTTTATTTCTTTTATAACTTTTTTCAAAATGAGGCAGAATTCTGTTTCTATTCCCATCCAGTCCTCAGGGTAAACGGGGTGGCAATTGCAGCAAAGAGGATGCAACATTCAGCTGCAGACTCAGTGCAGAAGCCTGATGGAGGAAAAGAGTGCAACTCCCAAGCATCCCTTGGAGACATGGTGGGGCTGGGGAGGTGTAGAGGAAGGTCATCTAAGCAGTGTGAGAACTCAGGGAGGCAGCTGTTGTGAGCTTTCCACACCTCCTTAGGAGATCCTCTGAGTCCCTATCAATTGGAGAAAGCTCCTGTCACTTCTGTAAATTGAAAAACTAAAAAGCCTGAAAATATTGAAACCTCTTTTTTTTTTTTAATTAAGTGCTCACTGATATCTTCCATTTAATTAGAGTCCTGTAACTTCTCTGTACAAGTCTTGAAACTCTGAAGACAAGACACACAGCTCGTTAGGGCTTTTTCCATTTTAATAAGCCCCATGGGGTATTAGGTGCTGATTCCATGAACTGCAGATCCTGTGAGGAGATTGAAGCAGTCTCTCCAAGAGTTAAGGTCAGGAGAAAAAGCTGAACTGCTGTAGAGTGTTAATTGGCCCCACTGAGGCCCATTAGTGAGAAAGCCTCTCTCGTAATGAATGGGTTAGAGCAGAAAATTGGAGTCTGTGATTTAAGGTAGACTAAGGCACTGTGCAGGTGGATCTGATGCTGAGTAAAGCCTTGATGTATTTTATCAAGCAGAAGAGCCAGCCCCACAGAAGTGGGATTCTGCCCCCCACACTGCCTCAGGACTCCTCCTGGGCCAGTGTCACATGGGGTGTGTGATGCAGAGTGTGGTACAAGGGTAGCACAGCTCCCAGCATCCTGAGGGGGTGCAAGGAAGCAGTGAGGCCCCAGTTCTGTGAGATTAGTCTGTGTGGTGGTTTAGGCCTGGCTGGAGGCCAGATGCCCACCATAGTCAGTCTATCACTCCCCTTCTTAGTTGGACAGGGGAGAAAATATCTATTGAGAGGCTCAGGAGTCAAGATAAGCACAGGGAGAGATCATCCTGTGATCAACGACACGGCAAAACAGACTCAACACAGAGTGAAGGAAAGAAAACTCTCTCATCTATTACACTGCACGGCACAGACAGTGACACCAGAGTCAGATAATGAGAAGCATGACCAGATCTTAAAGCACCTTCCCCCACCCCTCCCTTCTTAGCAGACTTCACTTTAGTCAGGATTTTGCTCCCTTCTCCAGTGGCAAAATGCAGCTGCTTGTGTTTTTCTTTCTCCTCTATGTGATTCCCAGAGGTGCTGTGACCATCCCCAGTTGGCTCGGCCTTGGTCAGCAGCAACTCCAGCCTTGAATCAGCCAATGTTTACTCTCTGGGGTCTGCAGAGAGCTTCTGGCTGCTCCTTACAGCAGCCATTTTCTGCAGCCCCCATTCTCCCCACCAGCCTCACCTCTAATTTTCCCCCAAATTCTCTTAAATTTTCCTCATGTTCTCATATTTTTTCCACAAATTCCTTAATTATCTTCTAAATTTCCTTAATTTACCCCAAAATTCCCTCATATTTTCCACAAATTCCTTCATTTCCCCAAAAATTCCTTTATATTCCTCCAAAATCCTCTATTTTTTCCAGCTGGGATACTGGTGGAGTCCAGAGGGGCTTCAAGACACCCGGGGGGTCCCTGCGCCTCCTCTGCAAGGCCTCTGGCTTTGACTTCAGCAGCACCCACATATTCTGGGCTTACCAGGTTCCTGGTAATGGGCTGGAGTGGGTCACACACATTAGCAACAATGGTAGCAGCACCGACTACAGGTCATCGGTCAAGGGCCGGTTCACCATCTCCAAGGACAACTCCCAGAGCATGGTGACGCTGCAGATGAACAGCCTCAGGGATAGTGACACGGCCCCCTACTACTGAGCCAGAGCTCCTGGTGGTGCTACTGGTGGCCTTGACCCCATCCCTGTATCCCCACCTCCCTGGAGAACTGGTTTGGCCCATTCTCACACTCTTTTAAGTCTACTTGGAGTGTTTCTGGCCAAAATCTCCCCCAGTTTCCTTCAGAACCCAACTGTGGGGCCAACTGACCCCTTGAAGGAAATCTTGGCGGCACAATAACAGGCTGTCCCAGGCTGTGGGAAGAGGAGTCGGCCAGGAAGGAAGCCAGTTTGCCTGAGGAGAGACATCCAGGAAGTCACCTCCTCGTCCATATCCTCATCCTTCATAGGGAGAAAGTCTGGGCTGAGCCTTTGCCATGGCTCCAGGGGTCAAGGTTTGGGTTGGGGTTTGGGGCAAACATGGCCGAGCCATGAGGGGAACGGTCAAAGGACCCAGCCATGACCATTCCACCCCAACCCTGAACTGGTCACCCCAACCCTCTACTGGTCACCCCAACCCTCCACTGGACACCCCAACCATCTGCCCTTGGAGCGACGCATGGCCCAACTTTGCCGTCCTGCCCCTAGCTCGGCCTCCTCAAGCTCTGTCCCAGTTCTGGGTCGCTGGGTGCTGGGAGAGAAGAAAGGCTGCTCAGAGTAAGTGCTGTGCTTGGGGGGGAGGGGGTCCTTGACCCAGAGGTTCAGTCCCTTTCCCATCTTCTTACCGTGACTTTTACATGGCCTCTGGGCAGCTGGCAGGCTTGGGAACTCATCCTGAATCCTGGAAAAGCCGCAATCAAAGCCTCCGCAGGCCCCCAGCTTACCCTCACCCCCCGGGCAAGGGGCTGGGGGCATCTGGGGGGCCAGGGCCAGCTCCTCTTAGTCTCCCAGGCAATGCCAGGCGCTGACTTTGCCCAGGTGGTGGCACGTGGTTGGCTGCCCCTTGCACCGTCACCCCTTGGCACTGCGATGTCATCACACGTCACACTCACCCTCCACTCTAACTTGGGGTGTGGCGGCTGTGGGGCTGCCAGAAGCCCAGGAGCAGCCGTGGCAGCAGGAGCCATGGCCGGGTACTGCTGCAGTTACAGCCGGAGCAGCCGCCGGCACAGACCCCGCTCCAGGCGCGCCCAGCAGACACACAGCTGGAGAAGGGTGAGGCAGCCAGCTGCCAGCCACAGGCAGCAACGCCAAGGGAGGCCATGGAAACAGGGGCCCATCCCCAGGCGCCGTGGGACGTCCTGGGGCTGCGGGAAGTGGGCGACGGAAGTCTGGTCAGTAAGGTGGCTGGTCAAGCATGGTGTTCGTTCAGACATCGCTTCTGGTCAGTAAGGGAACTGGTCAGACAAGGAGACTGGTCTACATGGTGGCCGGTCAGGCAACTGTCAGGTCAGGTAGGCGGCTGGTCAGGCAGGCGGCTGATAACCAAGGCAGCTGGTCAGGCAGGTGTATGATCAGGCAAGGTGGCCAGTGAGGCAGGGAGGCCAGTCAAACAAGGTGTATGGTCAGCAAGATGGCTGGTCAGCAAGGGAACCTGTCAGGCAAGGCGGCAGGTTACCAAGGTGGCCTGTCAGGCAGACAAGCAGTCAGGCAAGGCGTCTGGTCAGGATTAGCATCTGGTCAGGCAGACGGCAGGTCAGGCAAGGCGATCGGTCACCGAGGCGGCTGGTCAGTGAAGGTGGCCAGTGAGGCAGGTGGCCGGTCAGTGAGACAGCCAGTCACTAAGGCAGCAGGTCACTCAGGTGGCCGGTTGGGCAAGGCGGCCGGTCAGGCCAGGCAGCCAGTGTGCATGGTGGCCACCTGACCCGCCGTCTGACATGACCTCTCGCCTCCCCTGACACGCTGTGAACAGCACCTATGGAGATAGCTCAAAGGTTTCCTGGCAAGCAAAAGCCCTCAGAGCCACAATGCTAGGGGCTGCTTGTGGGCCGCCTGGGGAGGTTTCAGGCCAGCTATGTCTTTCTGTCCTGGCTCCTTTGGTTTGGGAGCTATTGCTGGATGTTCGGCATGTTTTTAAGGGAGCACTTCTGCGGCCGTGAATAGCAACTATGGAGATAGCTCAAAGGTTTCCTGGCAAACGCCTACCTGACCTGAACGGCGGCCTTGCTTGACCGGCCGCCTAACCTGACCGGCCACCATGCCTGACTGGCTGCCTGACCTGACCTGCCCAGCCGCCTGAACTGACCAGCCTCCTTGTCCGACTTGACCAGCCACCAGCCTGACCAGCTGCCGGACCTGACCAGCCGTCTGCCTGATCAGCTGCCTGACCTGACCGGCCGCCATGCCCTTCTGGCCGTCTCACATGACTGGACCGGCCACCTGACCTGACCGGCCGCCATGCCCGACCAGCTGCATGACCTGACCTGACCGGCTGCCCGACCTGACCGGCCGCCTGCCCCACCTGACCAGACCGGCTGCCCGACCCACTGCTTGCCCGACCGTCCGACTGATCTAACTGGCCGCCTTGCCTGACCTGACCGGCCGCCTGACCTGACCGGCCACCTGACCAGACCTGACCAGACCGGCCACTTGACCTGACCGTCCGCCTGCCCGACCGGACGCCTGCCTGACCGGCCTCCTGAGATGACCGGCCGCCTTGCCTGTCCTGACCGGCCACCATCCAGACCTGACCGGCCGCCTTGCCAGACTGGCCTCCTGACCTGACCTGAGAGGCCGCCTTGGATGACCTGACCGGCTGCCTGCCTGACCCTTCGCCTGACCTGACTGGCCGCCTGACCTGACGTGATCTGACCAGCCGCCTGACCTGACCTGACTGGCCGCCTGCTCGACCTGACTGGCCGCCTTGCCAGACCAGCCACCTGAGGTGACAAGCCGCCATGCCCGACCTGCCGCTTGACCTGACCTGACCGGCCGCCCGACCTGACTGGCTGCCTGCTCGACCGACGGCCCAACATGAACTGCTGCCTTGCTCAACATGACTGGCCGCCTTGCCTGACCTGACCGGCCGCCTGACCTGACCTGACTGGCCGCCTGACCTGACCTGCCGCCTTGCCCGACCGGCCGCCTGACCTGACCGGATGCCTTGCCTGGCCTGACCGTCATGCGGCCGGTTAGTGCAGGTCAGGCGGCCGGACAGGTCAGGCTGTCGTTCAGGCAGGCGTCCGGTCGGGCTGACGGCCGGTCAGGCAGGTTGCTGGTCAAGTCTGGCAAGGTGACGGGTCAGGCAGGCGGCCGGCCAGTCAGGCAGTCGTTTGGGCAGGCGGCCGGTCAGGCTGGCGGCCGGTCATGTAGGGCAAAGCGGCCACTCAGTTCAGGCAGTTGGTCGGGCAGGCGGCCTGTCAAGTTGGGCAAGTCAGCCAGTCAGGTTAGGTGGCCGGTCAGGAAGGCGGCTGATAAGGTCAGGTGATTGGTCAGGTAGGGCGGCCAGTCAGGCAGGTGGCCAGTCAGGTCGAGCAAGGCGGCCGGACAGGCAAAGTGGCAGGTCAGGTCAGGCAGTGGGTGAGGTCAGGTCAGGCGTCCGGTTGGGCAAGGTAGCCAGTCACGTCAGGTGGTTAGTCAGGCAAGGTGGCCGGTAAGGTCGGGCAGGTGGCCGGTCAGGTTAGGAAGGCGGCCAGTCAGGTTGGGTAAGGCGGCCAGTGAGGTCAGGTCAGGTCAAACGGCTGGTCAGGTCAGGTGGCCGGTCTGGCAAGGTGGCCGATCATCTCAGGTGGCCGGTCAGGCAGGCGGCTGTTCAGGCGAGGTGGCCGGTCAGGTCAGACCAGCTGTTCGGGCAGGCGGCTGCTCAGGTTGGGCAAGACGGCTGGTCAGGTCCGGAAGCGGCCAGTCAGGTCAGGTGGCCGGACAGGCAGGCGGCCAGTAAGATCGGGCAAGGCGGCCGGTCAGGTCAGGTGGCTGGTCGGGCAGGCGGCCGGTCAGGTCAGGCAGCTGGTCAGGTCAGGTCAGGTGGCACGTCGGGCAAGGCGACTGGTCAGGTCAGGTGGCCTGTCAGGTCAGGCAAGGTGGCCAGTCAGGTCATGTGGCCAGTCAGGTTGGGCAAAGTGGACGGTCAGACCAGGCGGCTGGTCGGGCAGGCATCCGGTCACGTCGGGCAGGCGGCATGTCAAGTCAGGCAAGGCAGCAGGTCAGGTCAAGCGGCCAGTCGGGCAGACAGCCGGTCATGTCAAACAGGCAGCCGGTCAGATCGGGTGGTCAGTCGGGCAGGTGGTCCGTCAGGTCTGGCAAGGCGGCCAATCAGGCGGCAGGTCAGGTTGGGCAAGGCGGCTGGTCAGGAAAGGTGGCCGGTCAGGTCAGGTGGCCAGTAAGGTCAGGTCAGGTGGCCAGTCACGTAAGGTCAGGCGGCCGGTCAGGTCGGGCAAGGCAGCCGGTCAGGTCAGGCTGCCAGTCAGGTCAGGTCAGGCGGCCAGTCACGTAAGGTCAGGTGGCCGGTCAGGTCGGGTAGGCGGCCGGTCAGGTTGGGCAAGGCGGCTGGTCAGTTCAGGCAAGGCAGCCGGTCAGGTGGGGCAGGAGGCTGGTTGGGCAGGCGAACAGTCAGGTCGGGCAAGGTGGCCGGACAGGTCAGGCGGCCGGTCAGGTCAGGTCAGGTCATGCGGCCGGTCAGGTCAGGTGGCCAGTCACGTCGGGCAAGTTGTAAGGACAGGTGAGGCAGCTGGTTGGGCAGGCAGCCGGTCATGTTGGGCAAGGCGGCTGGTAAGACAGTTGGTCAGGTCGGGCAAGGCAGCCAGTCAGGTCAGGTGGCCGGTCAGGCAAGGCGGACTGCCAGGTCACGTGGACAGTCAGGTCAGGTCATGTGGCCAGTCAGGCAAGGCGGCCGCTCAGGTGAATCAGCTGGTCGGGCAGGCAGCCGGTCAGGTTGGGCACGGCAGCCGGTCAGGTCAGGCGGCCGGTCGGTTGGGCAAGGCGGCGGGTCGGGCAAGCGTCTGGTCAATTCAGGTAAGGTGGCCGGTTAGGTCAAGTCAGGTCAGGAGGTCGGTCAGGTCAGGTGGAATGTCAGGTCGAGCCAGGCAGCCGGTCAGGTCGGGCAAGGCGGACGGTCATGTCATTTGCCGGTCACGTCAGGCAGCCGGTCAGGCAGGTGGCCGGTCGGGCAAGGCGGCCGGTCAGATCAGGCGGCCAGACGGGCAAGGCAGCTGGTCAGTTCTGGCAGGCAGCAGATCAGATCACGCGGCCAGTCAGGTTGGGCAAGGTGTCCTGTCAGGTCAGGCTACCGGTCGGGCAGGCGGCCAGTCAGGTTGGGCAAGGTGGCCGGACAGGTCGGGCCGTCAGTCGGGCATGGTGGCCAGTCACGTCAGGTGGCTGGTCTGGCAAGGAGGCCGGTCAGGTAGGGGAAGGTGTCTGGTAAGGTGGGGCAGGCGGGCAGTCAGGTCGGGCGGGCGGTCAGGTCAGGCGGCCAGTCGGGCATGGTGGCCAGTCACGTCAGGTGGCTGGTCTGGCAAGGAGGCCGGTCAGGTAGGGGAAGGTGTCTGGTAAGGTGGGGCAGGCGGGCAGTCAGGTCGGGCGGGCGGTCAGGTCAGGCGGCCAGTTGGGCATGGCGGCCGGTCACGTCAGGTGGCTGGTCTGGCAAGGAGGCCGGTCAGGTAGGGGAAGGTGTCTGGTAAGGTGGGGCAGGCGGGCAGTCAGGTCAGGCGGACGGTCAGGTCAAGCAAGGAGCCTGGTCAGGTCAGGAGGCCGGTCAGGCAGGTGGACAGTCTGGTGAGGCAGGCGGCCAGTCAGGTCGGGAGAGGCAGCCAGTTAGTTGGTCTGTCAGGTCAGTTCACTTGGCCGGTCGGGCTGGCAGCCTGTCAAGTCGGACAAGGCAGCCGGTCAGTTCAGGCGGCCAGGCAGGTCAGGTCAGGCGGCCAGTTGGTCAAGGCGGCTGGTCAGGTCGGCCAAGGCGGCTGGTCAGGTCAGTGAAGGTGGCCAGTCAGGTTACGCGGCCATTCATGTCAGGTAGGCAGCTCTTAGGGCTTTTATTTGCCAGGAAACCTTTCAGCTGCCTCCATAGTTGCTGTTCATGGCCGCAGAAGCACTCTCGTGAAAACATACCGAACGTCCAGCAATAGCTCCCAAACCAAAGGAGCCAGGACTGAAAGACATAGCTGGCCTGAAACCTCCCCAGGCGGCCCACAAGCAGCCCCTAGCATTGTGGCTCTGAGGGCTTTCGTTTGCCAGGGAACCTTGGAGCTATCTCCATAGGTGCTGTTCATGGCGGGTCAGGGGAGGTGACAGGTCATGTCAGGTGGCAGGTCATGTGACCACCATGCACACTGGCTGCCTGGCCTGACCGGCCGCCTTGCCCAACCGGCCACCTGAGTGACCTGCTGCCTTAGTGACTGGCTGTCTCACTGACCGGCCACCTGCCTCACTGGCCACCTTCACTGACCAGCCGCCTCGGTGACCAATCGCCTTGCCTGACCTGCCGTCTGCCTGACCAGATGCTTATCCTGACCAGACGCCTTGCCTGACTGCTTGTCTGCCTGACAGGCCACCTTGGTAACCTGCCGCCTTGCCTGACAGGTTCCCTTGATGACCAGCCACCTACCTGACCTGATGCCTTGCCTGACCGGCCAGCATGTAGACCGGTCTCCTTGCCTGACCGGCCAGCATGTAGACCGGTCTCCTTGCCTGACCGGCCAGCATGTAAACCGGTCTCCTTGCCTGACCGGCTGTCTTGCTGACTGGGCCTTACCTGACGGGCCACATGTGGGGAGATAACGTGGGGAGAAAGTCAGAAGGACTCAGCCTGGCCAGTTCTGTACCAGAGAATCCAAGTCCTTCTCTAGGGAGATGAACAGGAACAGGAGGGTCAAGGGGAATCTCCAGCCCTGACTGGACGCAGGGGAACAGGAGTGACAAGGGATGAGGACAAGGCTGAGGTCCTGAATTCCTTCTTTCCCTCAGCCTTTACTAGTCAAGTTATTTGCAGGAGGCTGCGGGCGCTGCGCTTACAGTGCCTTCCTCCTCCTCCTCTGCATGGGGGTGCAGCAGCGCAGGATAGAGCAGCACCCTGGGGAAAAAGGGAGTCTGTGAGTCCCCTGCTTCACTCTCTGCTGCCCGGCCGCCCTTGCGTCGCCCACCGCCCGCAGCCCCAGGACGTCCCACGGCGCCTGGGGATGGGCCCCTGTTTCCATGGCCTCCCTTGGCATTGCTGCCTGTAGCTGGCAGCTGGCTGCCTCACCCTTCTCCAGCTGTGTGTCTGCTGGGCGCGCCTGGAGCAGGGTCTGTGCCGGCGGCTGCTCCGGCTGTAACTGCAGCAGTACCCGGCCATGGCTCCTGCTGCCACGGCTGCTCCTGGGCTTCTGGCAGCCCCACAGCCGCCACACCCCAAGTTATAGTGGAGGGTGAATGTGACGTGTGATGACATCGCAGTGCCAAGGGGTGACGGTGCAAGGGGCAGCCAACCACGTGCCACCACCTGGGCAAAGTCAGCGCCTGGCATTGCCTGGGAGACCAAGAGGAGCTGGCCCTGGCCCCCCAGATGCCCCCAGCCCCTTGCCCGGGGGGTGAGGGTAAGCTGGGGGCCTGCGGAGGCTTTGATTGCGGCTTTTCCAGGATTCAGGATGAGTCCCCAAGCCTGCCAGCTGCCCAGAGGCCATGTAAAAGTCACGGTAAGAAGATGGGAAAGGGACTGAACCTCTGGGTCAAGGACCCCCCGCCAAGCACAGCACTTACTCTGAGCAGCCTTTCTTCTCTCCCAGCACCCAGCGACCCAGAACTGGGACAGAGCTGGAGGAGGCTGAGCTGGGGCAGGACGGCAAAGCTGGGCCACGCGTCGCTCCAAGGGCAGACGGTCAGGGTGACCAGTAGAGGGTTGGGGTGTCCAGTTCAGGGTTGGGGTGAAACGGTCAGGTCTGTGTCCTTTGACCGTTCCCCTCATGTCTCGTCTGTGTTTACCTCAAACCCCAACTGATCACCCCAATCCTTGACCCCTGGAGCCATGGCAAAGGCTCAGTCGAGGCTTGCTCCCCTTGAAGGACGTGGACATGGACACGGAGGATGCTAGTGGGACTAGCTCTTGGTTACACCATAGTCAGTGTAAATAATTAATTATTTTTTCCCTGTGCCTCATTCGCTGGAAATCTAATTAATAAAGTCAAAAGAAACCAACCTATGGGTGGGCTCGTTAGTCATCTGATACCCACAGGAGGTGTTGTTAACAAGGCCCTACTCTCACCCTCCCCACCTCGTTATGCAAATCACCCCCCACCCCTCCGTCCTATAAGATCCCCCCAACCCTGTCGTGGCGCCATCACCCCCCTCCCCAAACCCACCACCCATCCCCATGGGCACCCGCTGGGCCTCCACCATCCTCCTCTTCCTTGTCGCCCTCCCAGGCAACGAGGGGGTGGTGAGGAGGTGGCGATGGAGATGATGATGATGATGATGGTGGGAACAGGCGACTCACCGGTGTCCTTCCTCCTTCCCCAGGGCTGCGGGCGGCCTTGACAGTGGTGGAGTCTGGAGGGGCCTCCAGACACCCGGGGGGTCCCTGCGCCTCCTCTGCCAGGGCTCTGGCTTCTACTTCAGCAGCACTCCCATGGGATGGATGTGCCAGGCCCCTGGGAAGGGCCTTGAGTTCGTCGCGAGTATTTTCGGAAATGGTGGCACCACCTACTATGCGCCGTCAGTCCAGGGGCACTTCACCATCTCCAGGGACAACTCCCAGAGCACGGTGACGCTGCAGATGAACAGCCTCAGGGACGGTGACACGGCCACCTACTACTGTGCCAAAACTGCTTCTGGTACTGGTTGGGTGACCCCGACCCTGTCCCTGTGTCCCCACGTCCCTGGAGAAGAATTTTGAGCTCCAACACTGACATTTTTTAACCCATTGATTCGCCCGGTCCCACCGTCACCCTCCTCATCCGCCTCATTGTCCCTTGAGGGGAGAAAAGCTGGGCTGAGCTATTGACAGTGCTCCAAGGCCTGAGATATGGGGAGACCGATTGAGGCTTGGGGTGACCAGTTGAGAGTTGGGGTGACCCATTGAGGGTTGGGATGACAGGTTGAGGGTTTGAGGTGAAGAGTGTTGAGGTTGCAGGGAAATGGTCAGAGCTGGAGGCAAATGGCCAAAGTTTGGGAAAAGGGCTGAAGGGATTGGTGGGCACCACAAGAGATTCTGAATGACAGTGGGTGAGATTTGGGCTGAAAATACTCAATGATGGGTCAGAAAAAACTGATAATGGAAGCAGGGGGAATAGGAGTGACAAGGGATGAGGACAAGGCTGAGGTCCTGAATTCCTTCTTTCCCTCAGTCTTTACTAGTCAAGTTGGATGTTCCCTGAATGCTCATCCTCAGGAAGGGGCTGATAGGGAGGGGAAGCAGAACAAAGCTCCCATGGGTCAGGAGGAAATGATGAGCGACCGGCTTGGCCAGTTAGAGACCCACAAGTCACTGGGGCCAGATGGGATTAACCCCAGGGTGCTGAGAGAGCTGACAGGTGTGCTTGCCAAACCCCTTTAAATAATCACCCAGTAATCCTGGCCAAGGGGCAGAGTCTCCCCACAGAGCTGGAGAAGTGGCTTCCCCATCTCAGACTGAATCCAAGGGGGTTTTATTCCATTGTTTGGCTGATGTCTGTGTCAGTGGGCAGGACTGTGTCCCAGGGGACAATGCCACCTCCCATGTCTGTCATTTGCAGTGATCCCCCTTATCTCATGCCCTATCTGCTGCATCTCTTCTCACTGCAGAACCCCTGGCTGCCTTTATCTCACTGCCAGGCAGCTGGATAGTGGCTGGATTGGGGCTCAGGGCATATTGTTTGCTGGAGGAATCTCAGGGCTCAGCCCAGGTTCGGGTTCCACATTCAGTCTGGTTGTGCAGGACAGCTCCTGTCTGAGCTCTGGACACAGCTCCCCAGGGGCTGTCTCTGCTGAGATGGGGCCTCAGGGCCATTCCAGGCTGAGTGCCATGAGAACCCCCTGTGAGTCGCCTGATGGGCTGGGCATCTCACCTGGCTTTGCTGTTCTGAGCTTGGGCTGCTTCGGGACCGACCATGGCCGTGTTGCCCCAACTCAGGGTGGTTTTGACCCAAACCTTGGGTGGTTTTTCTCCAACCCATCACCATGTGGCCAGAAACTCTTGTTGCAGCAGAAACAGTCGGTGATTGGTCCAGGATTGTCCTTAGGGGAGGTTGGGACACAGGGACGAGGTCAGGATCACAGAATCACAGAATCACAGAATTATCAAGGTTGGAAAAGACCTAAAAGATCATCCAGTCCAACCATTCACCTATTACTACTAGCTCCCACTAAACCATGTCCCTCAATACAACATCCAGTCTTTCCTTGAACACCCCCAGGGTCGGTGACTCCACCACCTCCCTGGGCAGTGCATTCCAGTGCCTGACTACCCTTTCAGAGAAGTAGTGCTTCCTAATGTCCAGCCTGAATCTCCCCTGGCGCAGCTTGATACCATTCCCTCTAGTTCTGTCACTGTCTACACGGGAGAAGAGGCCGACCCCCAGCTCACCACAACCTCCCTTCAGGAAGTTATAGAGAGCTATAAGGTCTCCCCTGAGCCTCCTCTTCTCCAGACTGAACAATCCCAGCTCCCTCAGCCGCTCCTCGTAAGGCCTGTGTTCCAGACCCCTCACCAGCTTAGTAGCCCTCCTCTGAACGCGTTCCAGGGCCTCAATGTCTTTCCTGTAGTGAGGGGCCCAAAACTGAACACAGTACTCGAGATGCGGCCTCACAAGTGCTGAGTACAGGGGGACAATTACCTCCCTGTTCCTACTAGTAACACTATTTTTGATGCAAGCCAGGATGCCGTTGGCCTTCTTGGCCACCCGCGCACACTGTCGGCTCATGTTCAGCCGGGCATCAATCAGTACCCCCAGGTCCATTTCCTCCACACAGTCCTCCAGCCACTCTGCCCCAAGCCTATAGCGCTGCCTGGGGTTGTTGTGGCCAAAGTGCAGGACTTGGCATTTGCTCTTGTTGAACCTCGTGCCATTGGCTTCAGCCCAGCTCTCCAGCCTGTCCAGATGCCTCTGTAGGGCCTCGCTACCCCCAGGCAGATCCACACTCATGGGATGATGGGAGCTGCCTGGTGGGACCCTTCAGCGTTGGAAAAAGCAGATGGGATTTTGCAGGGGTGTAAGGCTGCAGGGCTCCGAGGTATGCCTGCTGGTTTTTTATCTGTTTGTGTTTTAATGGCTGCTTGCAGTTAGACTCCAGATAGGGTTCCTAAATGGAAGCGAGAGGTCTGCAATGTTGCTGCAATGAGGTGGCATCAGGGTGACTTGCTTGGGGCCAGATGCCATGCATACCAATGCAGCACCAGAGGAGTCAAGGGGAAGACTCCAAGGAGGTAGGTCAGCCGGTGGCGTCAGCGTGATGAAATGGTCAGCAGCTCTGTGCCACCTTTAAGACTTGTGTGTGGCTGTTTCTCTTTTGAAGGTGCAAAGTGTGGAGGAAAGGGGGCCGTTTCCAGGGAAGGCCACTCGGGCCAGGTGAGTCATTCCTAGTGGGCCAGTGTTGCATTGCAGGTGAGTGCTATAGGCTGTTGTGGTTTTACCCTGGCTGAGAGCTGAGATCCATGCAGCTGCCTGCTGTTTAAAGGAAAAGAGCAGGGGGAGCAGAGGGGGCAGGGGGGTGTTAGGGAAGGGAAAAGGAAGGGGCAAATAACCCTAAAACCAAGAAACCAAAAGCCCGTGGGTTGGGATAAGGACAGTTATATAAAATAGCAGAAAGATAAAATATAACAATGCTAACAGGACTTTAGAGCAAAAAATATATGAAGCTGTTGATACCCAATGCAGTTTCTCACCAAACCCACAGCTCAGGCTGTGCCACCCAGAGCTGTCCTAGAACCCGACCGTCACCCAAAAACCACATGTTCTGGAGCTGCCCCTGCTCCTCCTCCCATCAGCCCCCCCCTTTAATACTGAGCAGGATGTAATTGGCATAGAATACTCTTTGGCCTGTTTGGGTCACCTGTCCTGGCTTCTCCCCTCCTTTCTCATGAATAGGGAAATATGAAGAGCTGAGAAAGTCTTTGACTGTCTGACAGCAACTAAAACCATCAGGGTGTTATCAGCGCTGCTTTCATTTTAACTCTCAAACACAGCATTCATCCGCTGCTACAAACGAAGTTAACTCCATCCTGACCAAAACCAGGACAGCCACTTAGAAGAATCTGTAAATCAAGTGATGCCGGAGATACGGCTTGCCATCTGGAGGCCAAGATCAGAGCTGCCAAAGTTGCCCGAGAGTGACATCATGCGGGGAAACCTGTAGCGGCAGCACTGGTGAAAGGGCCTAATGTCAAGCCCGTGGTCCAGGCTGTCTTGATTCGATATGGGTTCTTTTTTCAATAGATGAATCCATTAATATAAATTTTCCTTGTAAGAACTAAACTATCAATGAAGGATCTTGTGCTCATAGTAAAGGCTTCCTTCTAATCAGTGTAATGAATCTGTTGCTTATCTCAGTGCTGATAAAAACTGCACTGCCTTGGTCTTCACCTCATTAATGGAAAAACTCTCGTCCTTCTCGCTCAGAACTAGATATTTCTACAGACTGTGTGGCCCAGCATGATGCCTTTTGCTAGCTGCCTGTTTGATTTGGGTTTATCCTAGGTTATTCTGTTCTCTTCATTGCTCCCAAGAATGCCATTCATCCTTTCATTTACAAAATTTTCAGAACAAGCCATGCTTCTCCTACCTTACATATCATCTTTCACTTCACAATTACTCTGAAACTCAGACAATTCCCTTCCCTTCCCTTTTTGCTTTTGGGTTTTTTTGAAGGTTTTGTGGTGTTGGGGTTTTTTTGGGGGGTGGGAGGGTGGGGGGTTTGGTGGTGTTGTGAAGAGCAGCAAAATCACATCTGTTGTCTCTATTGATGCACTCAGATGTATTGATTTATCTACTCTTTGAACTGAAGAGGGACATTAACACTCCTGAATAACAGGAACAGTTCCAGTTTGAACTCTTTCATCTTATGCTATGCATGCTGTTTACCAGTCAGAACACTGAGTAAGTGCATTGTAATTCTGACATTCCACAGAACTACAGCTCTAGTACTGTTTCTTGTTCAGGTTGGTATATAAAGTACTGTGAAATCCTGAAACACCAATCCTCTTGCTCTGGTCTAAAACCTTGAAGTGAGTCAGCTCTAAAGTTTTTTATTGGATTCAGTTCAGCAAACACACTCAAAGCACTTTCTTAGGGTCAGGCTGTACTGTAGTTTGCATTCTGATAGGGATGAAAGGGCTTTTTGTACCAATCCCTGCTTGCTTGCGTGGAAAGTGGAACAACTTAACTTAGTGGCATTATAGTCCTTCCTTGAGTGAATGAGTGAGTTTGTAAATCACAAGAGGGGTGGTCATTAGCACAAGTAAGATAAAGCTATGTAGCTGGGCTATAAGATGTGCAAACTCTATTCTTCTAGATCCCTGGATAATCTACACATTAACCAATATTCCAAAATAAAAAGAAAGCGTAACGCATTGGAGATATCCAGCAGAAGGTGGGAGTGATCTTCATTGGAAGATGGAAATAACTGACTTACTTCAATTCATAAGTTAATAACCAATTGACTTTTAAAGCTGAGAAGTGGAGCACATAAAGTTATCAAGCTTTTAGAAAAAACATTTAATCTTTTGTGCATTTTCGTGATTATATGGATATCAGAGCAGTTAACTTTGCATTTTTAAGCATACTGTCAGGAGGATACCATACTGTCTGCTTGCCCAATTTCATTCCTAGAAATGACAGAATAATTTTTGCTGAAGTTGTCAAAAAATCAAAACATGATTTAAGTGAGGCAACATCATAACCACTAGGTCTTTGGGTGGCAATTGTCAGATAACCTGACTAGCAGCTTTAGCATACTAGATATCATTATATTCAGTCTCTGAGTGTTTCTGGATATCCCAAGGAACACAGCTACATCTGTAGAATAGTGCTTACTTGCTAAGTTAGTGTAAACAAGCAAGATCAGTTGAGAGCAATGGGAATTATGCTGAGCTGCATCTTCTCCAATTAGGCAGAAAATGTTTGCTTTCAGGTTGACTTTCTCGGTTGCTTTGCCCTGCTATTAAAGTAATTATTGTCTGACCCTTGTCAGACCCAGAAGGGGTTACAGATAGGGGTGATCACTTCACCTGTCTAGCAAGGAACTGTCATGAGGATCACTAGCCCTCATCCTTATTGGGGACTTCAATTTACCAGATGTCTCCTGGATGTACAGTACAGCAGGGAGGAAGCAGTCTATCAGATTCCTGGAGTGTTTGGAAGACAACTTCCTGACCCAGCTGGTGACTGAACCCACCAGGGATGGTGCCCTGATGGACTTGTTGTTTGAAAACAGTGAAGACCTAGTGGGGGATGTGAAGGTTGGAGGACGCCTGGGGCATAATGATCATGAGCTGGCAGAATTCTTAGTACTGGGAGAAGTACGAAAGGGAAACACCAGAACAAGCAACTTAGGCTTCCGCAGGGCTGACTTTGGTCTGTTCAGGAAGCTGCTCAATAAGTTTCCATGGGAGGCAGCCCTGGAGGGCAAAGGAGCCCAAGAGGATTGGTTGCTCCTCAAGAAGGAAATCTTGGCAGCACAAGAACAGGCTGTCTCGGTCTGTTGGAAGAGGAGTCGGTGAGGAAGGAAGCCAGCTTGGCTGAGGAGGGAGATCCAGGAAGATCTTTGGGAAAAGAGGGAAAAATATGAGCTTTGGAAGAAGGGGGAGGTGTCTTGGGCTGACTATAGGAATTTAGTGAGATCGTGTAGGGGGAAAGTCAGAAGGGCTAAAGCTGAACTGGAAGTCAGACTGGCCAGTTCTGTAAAAGAGAATAAAAAGTCCTTCTCTAGGTACATTAACAGTAAGAGGAGGATCAAAGAGAATCTCCATCCCTTATTGGATACTGAGGGAACACTAGTGACAAGGGATAAGGACAAGGCTGAGGTCCTTAATTCCTTCTTTACCTCAGCTTGTAGTAGTAAAGATGGTTACTCCCTGATTACTCATCCTCAGGAACTGGCTGACAGAGAGGGGAAGAATAGCATAATTCCCATGGTTCAGGAGGAAATGATTAGTGATCTACTTGGCCAGTTAGACACTAACAAGTCAAAGGGGCCAGATGGGATTCACCTGAGGGTGCTGAGAGAGCTGGCAGAGGTGGTTGCCAAACCCCTTTCCATCATCTACCACTGGGGAAGTTCCACTCGACTGGAGTCTGGCAGATGTGACACCCATAGACAAGAAGGGGCGGAAGGAGGATCCAGGGAACTACAGGCCTGTCAGCCTGACCTCAGTCCTGGGGAAGATCATGGAGAGGGTCATCTTGGGAGCTGTCATGAAGCACATGTTATGGCCAGGGGATCAGGCCCAGTCAACATGGGTTTACAAAAGGTCGATCCTGTCAAACTAACCTGATTACCTTCTATGCCAAGGTGAACGGCTTAATGGACAAGGGGAAGGCTGTGGCTGTGTCTACCTGGACTTCAGGAAAGCCTTTGACATGGTTTCTCACAGCATTCTGACTGAGAAACTGGCTGCCACTGGCCTGGACAGGTGAACCCTCAACTGGGTTCAAAACTGGCTGGATGGACGGGCCCAAAGCGTGAATGGAACCGAATCCAGCTGGAGGCCGGTCACGAGTGGCGTCCCCCAGGGCTCAGTCCTGGGTCCAGTCCTGTTCAACATCTTTACAAATGACCTGAATGAAGGGATTGAATGCTCCCTCAGTCAGTTTGCAGATGACACTAAACTAGGAGGAAGTGTTGATCTGCCTGAGGGTAGGGAGGCTCTTCAGAGGGATCTGAACAGGCTGGACCGATGGGCTGAGACCGATGGGATGAAGTTTAACATGGCCAAGTGCAGAGTGCTGCACATGGGGCATAACAACCCCATGCAGTGCTACAGGCTGGGGGAGACTGGCTGGAGAGCTGTCAGGAAGAGAAGGACCTGGGGGTGTTGGGTGACTGCAGGCTGAATATGAGCCAGCAGTGTCCCCAGGCAGCCAAGAAGGCCAATGGCATCCTGGCTTGTATCAAAAACAGTGTGGTCAGTAGGTCTGGGGAGGTGATTTTGCCCCTGTACTCGGCATTGGTGAGGCCACACCTTGAGTACTGTGTCCAGTTCTGGGCTCCCCACTATCAGAAGGACATTGAGGTCCTTGAGCAAGTGCAGAGAAGGGCAACCAGGCTGGGGAAGGGGCTGGAGGGCAAATCCTATGAGGAACGGCTGAGGGAGCTGGGGATGTTTAGCCTGAGAAGACGAGGCTGAGGGGAGACCTTCTCACCACCTACAAATACCTGAAGGGAGGTTGTAGAGAGGTGGGTGATGGTCTCTTCACCCAGGTGACAGGAGATGGGACAAGGGGCAATGGCCTCAAGCTGGGCCAGGGCAGGGTTAGATTGGATATTAGAAAAAAAAAAAAAATACCGAAAGGGTTGTTGGGCTGGAACAGGCTGCTCAGGGAGGGGGTTGAGTCACCTTCCCTGAATGTGTTCAAAAAAAGGGTAGATGAGGTGCTTAGGGATATACTTTAACTTAGGATGGGAATGGTTGGACTCGATGATCTTCAAAGGTCTCTTCCAACCTGGTAATTCTGTGATTCTGTGACTTCATTTAAGACCTTCCTCTCCCAACCCACATTCCTGCCCCAGTTTTGCCCAGGTAAGAAAGTCAAGTCTTAGGTATAGGCAGCATTCATACGAAATAACAAGAACCTTGTGATTAAAGCAGAGCCTCAGAGTCAGGAAGCTTGAGTTTATGTCTGGTTTTCTTCTGTATATTCTGTGTGACTTTGAAAAACAAAGAATCGATATCAGAGAAAAATGGCCATGAGTTTTCACTGCTGCAGTATTGTAAAATACCTTCAAAACTGCAAGTAGTCTTGAAAATATAAATGTTAATTGCCCTTCCTGTGGTTCCCCTACCACAATACACCAAGCAGGTTGACTGGTTACAGTCTTTGTTCACAACTAAATCATTGTGGGTTCCTGAGTATTCTAGGATTTAAAATATTTTTTTGCCTTTACAGGAAACATTGCACATTCAAAAGAGCAGTGAAGACTCAGAGGTGAATGTCAGCCCTCATCACACTAATCTCCAAGGACAATGGCTGTCGTTGGATGCAACACTTAGATGATGGATATTATAAAGTCAGTATCTTGTGCATGTAGACCAAAGGCTCTCATCTGGGCTTCTTACCAGATAGAGCACAAGCCGGTGTACACCTCTCTGGCCAAGTCATTAGTGCTCTCATAAAAGGAACAGTCCTGTAAACCAGTACACTTTTTCCAGAACTCTTTTTAATCTCACTTCTATTTTAGGTTAAACTGGATCAAAAAGATCAATTCTGAAACTCCCTAGTGCCCACTGAGAGCTTGAACTACTCAGCCACAGAACCAGGCTCCTTCCTGTGAAAGTGGTAAGACAAAGTTTAAAATTGGTGTTGGTAATTCGGGTACTTGTGGGACCAGACAAATAACAAGTAAGAGCTTTCTTTATTACATTTTAAAAGTGAATATTTAAATCCCTTGTCCGATCTGAGTTTTGCTTCCTGGTATTTTTTCATCTGTAGCATGAAAATCCTCATTTATTAGCACTGGCTGACCACAGCATAAACCTCAGCAACCCGAAATGCTGCCTTGGAACTTGGAACACGGAGCAGAGCACCACCTAGTGACAAAGGATAAAATTACTCATTTGTTACTAAATGTTTTATTGGATAATGTTTAAAATTCAGAGAAAAAAAAACCTAATACAAATAAAATATTTAAGTTAACAGTTAAAAAAAAATCTTTTACAATCCTAAGTTATTGTCTGTCAAATATAAGGTAACTTTTCCTGTACTAATCGAAGGAATACAAGAGTTACGATTACTGATTCCAGTCTTTTCACATGAACTTCAGTTGCTTGGAATATAGATTTTTATTAACTATTAGTGATTCGTTCCACTTGCTGTTTTCCTTTATACGTAGTAAGAATGTAACACAAAGCTTAAGGAGAATAATTCAAAAAGGCCAGAACAACAATGAAAGCTAGTATTAGCATGTGATGACAGCAAGCCATCAAATTCCAATATTAGCCTTCATCATTGGCACTGTTCTTTTAGAAGGTTTTTAAAAAATCAGATAATGACACAGAACCCAGACACACTACTCTGTGTCTAGGTTAAAGCTATTATCAATTTTGGTTATTTTTCTTGATAAAAACAAAATACTGAACTCTTATAGAAAAAAGTTACATTTCACTTGAAACAAATGCAAATTTCACACTTGCATGTCAGAGGAAAATGTTTTTTCCATGTTTTTAAAGTGCTATAGTGCCAAGTGTTGCTTAAGGAAATCACTTAACGGTGGACTTGGCAGTACTAGGTTAATGGTTGGATGTGATGATCCTAAAGGTCTTTTCCAACCTAAACTGTTCAAAAAAAGTGATGGAGAATTCATATTCTCTATTTAGGTTCTCTATTTAGGTTTTTATAGACAACAAATTACTTTTGCAACTTGTATTACATGTTAGAATCTTATTCTGATTTTCAAATTATGATAACTGTCTACAAACTGATAAATAATGAGCATTAAAAGGCACAATACTGATAAAGAACTATGAGTTGACTGGAAACTAAATGGTGTAATAAATCCTTTGTAAGACACAGAGTTTTTAGCAATCTTTCCTGATACGTTTTCTCAGAAGCACTTACTGGGTGAAGGGAGGTGTAAATTTAAATCAGTATTTTACCAAGCTCTGTTAAATCAATTCAAAAGTAAATTTCAGAAACATTTCACAAGTTAACTTTTTAAAAATATAGATATATTTATTTCCAGTTAGCTTAGAATGACTGTGAAATTCTCTAGGGCAGAGATTTATTATTAGTTTAAAAATCCCAGTTTCAGATATTACTAATTTACTTCCATCGATACCAGGTTGTCACCAGAGTTGCTTTCTGCATCTGCACTCAAAAAAGTGGAACAAGTTCTTTGTAAGCCACACCAGCCTATTTATCTGCCTCTTGTACAAGAATCACAGAATCACAGAATTATCAAGGTTGGAAAAGACCTAAAAGATCATCCAGTCCAACCATTCACCTATTACTACTAGCTCCCACTAAACCATGTCCCTCAATACAACATCCAGTCTTTCCTTGAACACCCCCAGGGTCGGTGACTCCACCACCTCCCTGGGCAGTGCATTCCAGTGCCTGACTACCCTTTCAGAGAAGTAGTGCTTCCTAATGTCCAGCCTGAATCTCCCCTGGCGCAGCTTGATACCATTCCCTCTAGTTCTGTCACTGTCTACACGGGAGAAGAGGCCGACCCCCAGCTCACTACAACCTCCCTTCAGGAAGTTATAGAGAGCTATAAGGTCTCCCCTGAGCCTCCTCTTCTCCAGGCTGAACAATCCCAGCTCCCTCAGCCGCTCCTCGTAAGGCCTGTGTTCCAGACCCCTCACCAGCTTAGTAGCCCTCCTCTGAACGCGTTCCAGGGCCTCAATGTCTTTCCTGTAGTGAGGGGCCCAAAACTGAACACAGTACTCGAGATGCGGCCTCACAAGTGCTGAGTACAGGGGGACAATTACCTCCCTGTTCCTACTAGTAACACTATTTTTGATGCAAGCCAGGATGCCGTTGGCCTTCTTGGCCACTCGCGCACACTGTCGGCTCATGTTCAGCCGTGCATCAATCAGTACCCCCAGGTCCATTTCCTCCACACAGTCCTCCAGCCACTCCGCCCCAAGCCTATAGCGCTGCCTGGGGTTGTTGTGGCCAAAGTGCAGGACTCGGCATTTGCTCTTGTTGAACCTCATGCCATTGGCTTCAGCCCAGCTCTCCAGCCTGTCCAGATCCCTCTGTAGGGCCTCGCTACCCCCAGGCAGATCCACACTCCCAGCCAATTTAGTGTCATCTGCAAACTTACTGAGGGTGCACTCAATGCCCTCATCTAGGTCATCAATAAAGATATTGAAGAGGACAGGCCCCAGCACCGACCCCTGGGGAACACCACTCGTGACCGGTCGCCAGCTGGATTCAACTCCATTTACTACCACTTTCTGAGCCCGGCCCTCCAGCCAGCTCCTTACCCAGCCGAGGGTGTACCCATCCAAGCCACGGGCTGCCAGCTTCTGCAGGAGAA
This sequence comes from Gallinula chloropus, assembly GCF_964237585.1. Taxonomy (NCBI): domain Eukaryota; kingdom Metazoa; phylum Chordata; class Aves; order Gruiformes; family Rallidae; genus Gallinula; species Gallinula chloropus. The sequence goes on along the minus strand of NW_028168609.1, from coordinate 48,740 downwards.
TACCGTGGGAGAGTGTCAAAGGCTTTGCTGAAGTCTAGGTAGACCACATCAACAGCCTTTCCCTCATCCAGCAGATGGGTCACTAGATCATAGAAGGAGATCAGGTTGGTCAAACAGGACCTGCCCTTCATGATCCCATGCTGGCTAGGCCTGATCCCCCGGCCATCCCGCACATGCCGCATGATCTCCCTCAAGACTATTTGTTCCATAACCATCCCTGGAAACGAGGTCAGGCTAACAGGCCTGTAGTTCCCCGGATCCTCCTTACAACCTTTCTTGTAAATGGGAGTCACATTGGCGAGCCTCCAGTCTTCTGGGACCTCACCAGTCAACAAGGAGAGCTGATAGATAATGGAGAGCGGCTCGGCTACCACCTCTGCCAGTTCCCTCAGCACTCTCGGGTGGATCTCATCCGGCCCCATGGACTTGTGGCAGTCCAGTTGGAGTAGGAAGTCTCTGACCATTTCTTCCAGAATCACAGGGGAGTTAGCATGCTCCCCAGCCGAGACTACCAGGTCAGAGAGAGGAGTACCCTGAGGATAACTGGTCTGACCTTTAAAGACAGACGTAAAGAAGGCATTCAGAACCTCCGCCTTTTCCTTATCCTCAGTGATCACATTCCCAGCCTCATCCAGTAAAGAGTGGATATTCTCCTTTGTCCTCCTCTTACTGTTAATGTACTTATAAAAGAGTTTGTTATTCCTTTTCACCCCAGCGGCCAGGTTAAATTCAAGCTGGGCTTTTGCCTTTCTGATTTCACCTCTACACATCCTGACAACTTCCTTGAATTCATTCTCAGTTGCCCGTCCCTCCTTCCACAGGCGGTAGATTCTCTTTTTCTCCCAGAGCCTCAAGAATAACTCCCTATTCATCCACGCCGGTCTTCTTCCCCGCCGGCTCATTGTGCGGCTCAGGGGGACCGCCTGCTCCTGCGCCCTTAAGACTTCCTTCTTGAAGAGCAACCAGCTCTCTTGTACCCCTTTGTTCGCTAAGACTAAATGCCAAGGGACTCCCCCTACCAGTCTCTTGAACAAATCAAAGTCTGCCCTCTGGAAGTCCAAGGTAGCAGTTTTACTATTCCCCCTCCAAGCTCCACCATGAATTGAGAAATGTATCATTTCATGGTCACTCTGTCCAAGGCAGCCCCCAACCTTCACATCTCCTACCAGACCTTCCCTGTTCACGAACAGCAGGTCTAGCGGGACAGTTCCTCTTGTGGGCTCTCTGACCAGCTGCATCAGGAAGGCATCCTCTATGCACTCCAAAAACCTCCTAGACTGCTTCTTCTGTGCTGTGCTGTACTCCCAGCATATGTCAGGGAAGTTGAAGTCCCCCATGAGGACAAGGGCTGATGACCGTGCAGCTCGTGCCAGCTGCTTGTAGAACACCTCATCTGTCTCTTCATCCCGGTTTGGCGGTCTATAACAGACGCCCACCAGGATGTCTGCCTTGTCAGCCCTTCCTCTGATCTTTACCCATAAGGATTCAATGTTATCACCCCCAGTCACAATCTCAGTAGCAGGAAAGGATTCCCTAACGTATAGAGCCACACCACCACCCCTCCTTCCTTGCCTGTCTCTCCTGAAGAGTTTGTAGCCATCCATTGCAGCACTCCAGTCATGGGAGCAATCCCACCATGTTTCTGTTATGGCAACCAGGTCATAGTTTGCCTGCCACACTATGGCTTCCAACTCTTCTTGCTTGTTGCCCATGCTGCGTGCGTTAGTGTAGACGCACCTCAGCTGAGCCCCTTGCCTCTCTCCTAATCCCAATACCACTTCCCCAGGCCGATCTCTAACAGACCTGGCTTTATCCCCTTCCCCCTTCCTATCTAGTTTAAAGCCCTTTCTACAAGTCCTGCCAGCTCCTGGGCAAGTATCCGTTTCCCTTTCGGAGACAGGCAATTCCCATCAGCTGTCCTCAGGCCAGGTGCCGAGTAGACCGCCTCGTGAGCAAAGAATCCAAAATTTTTGCGTTTGCACCAGCCTCTCAGCCATGCATTTATAAGATGGCCTTTTCTGCTTATCTCAGTGTTTGCCCCTGCCACCAAAGGAATACTGGTCATAACATTGCCTGATGTCATTTTCCATCTCTACCAGTGTCAATACTGGAAACTGCTAAATGTCCAGCAATAGCTCCCAAACAAAAGGTGTGAGGGTTCAAACATGTTCCTTGTCTGAAAACTCCAAAGGCAGTCCACTTAGAAGCCCCAGTAAGCTTGGGGTTCAAGGCTTTGGAGCACAAGGTAACTCCCCTAACTGTGCTTGGTGTCATTTTCAAGCTCTACCAGCATCTACCTCTGAACATGCTTAAGGTACAGCAACAGCTCACCAACTAAATGTGTGAGGGTTGAAAGCTATTCCTGGCCTGAAACCTCCCCAGGTAGACTAAAGGCAGCTCCAGTAACCGTGGGGCTCAGTGCTTTGATATACAATGGAATATTCCTAAAACTACTTGCTGTCATTTTCTACCTCTACAAGCATCTACCTTAGAACATGCTAAACATCCAGCAATATATCCCAAACAAAAGCTGTGAGGGATGAAAGATGTTCCTGGCCTGAAACCTCCACAGAAAAAGGCGGCAGCCCCAGTAACCTTGGAGCTCAGGGCATTCCCAGACAGGGAACGGTACTAACAGGGCCTGACGTCATTTTATGGCTCTACCAGAATCCACATTCAGAAATTCTAAACATACAGCAAGAGCACCACATCAGAAGGTGCACGGGCTGAAAAATGTTCCTGTCCTGATACCTCCCCAAGTGCCACAGTAGGAGCACCATTGAGCTTGGAGCTCAGGGCATTCCCAGCCACAGGAATGGTCCTAAACATGCCTGATGTCATTTCCGAGCTCTACCACAATCAACATTCGAAGATGCTAAATGTCCAGCAACAGAGTCCTTTAACACCTATTGCTGTCATTTTGTTTAATGCACCACAACTTTGAAGAGCCATCTGCAAGGAGATGTGAACTGTTAAGAAAATGGAGCTTCACATCAAACAGACCTTGAGAAACTCTGGGATTTCAGGAACAGGCACATCAAGAAGATTTCCAACCAGGAGAGTTCTTCTCCTGCTGACCTTATGGAATGGGTGGGGTGGAATTAATTTTAATGTTGGTGTCCCCTATAGTTCTGTGGTTTGGATTTGTAAGCAAAAACGTCTGAATAAACCTGTTTGTTCCTTGCTGAGCAGGGCTTGCACAGCATCAAGGGCTTTTGTCTAATTCTGCTCCAGAAATGAGTCAGCTGGGAGTGCCCAAGTACCTGCAAGGGGACAGAACAGGCCCAGCTGACCATAACTGACCAAGGGGATTATCCATACTGTATGACCACAGGAGTGAGCCCAATGTTGTGTTGCACTTGTAATCTACAAAGGTGGCCTGTTTTAACCCAGGATGGATTTTCTTTCTAAAGAGAATGGAATGCTGTGTTTGGGGGGTTAGGTGAGAGCAGTGCTGGTAACACAGGGATGGTTTAGTTGTTTCCCAGAGATCAAGGACTTTTCAGTTGTTCATGCTGCACTGCTAAGGAGAAGGTGGGAGGAGACAGAAGCCAGGACAGGTGACCAAAGTGGCAAAGAGGGTATTCCATGCCAATTACATCATGGCTACATGATGAAAGAGGTGGGTGGGGGGAGGATAGTACAGATAGAGGACATGTGGTTTTGGGGACTGTCCAGCTTCAGGAAACCTCTGAGTTGTATAGTCTGAGCTGTGCAGTTTAGTGAGAAACTGCTTTGTGCATCACCAGTTTTGTGTATTTTGCTACAAAGTCCTATTGTTGTTGTTGTTTCTCTCTCTCTGCTGTCCCAGTAAACTGTTTTTATCCTGATCCGTGAGGTTTGGGGTACTTTTGGTTTCCTTTTGCCCCTCTTCCCCCACTGCCAATCTCTCTGCACTCCCTTGTAGAGAGAAAATGTCTGGGTGGTGCTCAGCTCTCGGCTGCTGCAAAAATGACCAAAGGTTCCAGCACAACAAACACACATCAGGGCAGCTCAGACATGATGAGTGGAGAACCAGACACAAGGAGAAGAATTTGGGCATTCCAGGGGATGCCGAAGCAGTCAGAGGTGCCGAACAGGAGTCTGGCCATGAGCACACTGGGCTGCACTGGGAGGAGTGTGGCCACGCAGACAATTAGAGGTCTTATGTGGAGAGGCTGAGAGACAAAGCTTCTTCAGCCTTGGGAAGGGGAGATTTAGGGAAGCCCTCTTTGTGCTACGTGGATAGGAAAGCAAATTCACCAATTCTGCAGCTTTGAAGGTCAGAGTGGCTGTGAGGATAAAGAAATGTCATTCTGAGGGTACTGCTGTGGTGCAAAATGTCACTCAGAGGAAGTGTGGATGAACCAGTGCTTTTGTGCTTGTGGGAACAGCTGCTGAGGAGAGAGACACAGAGGTAGAGGCTGGGACATCCTGGGGTGAGATCAAGATGGGGAAGGGCATATGGTGCCTGAAGCCTGAAAAGAAAAAGGCAGAGGTGTGGGGCATTGTGGGATGGGCTGTGGTGCAGATGGCCAGGGGTGATGGTGAGGCTGAAAGGGCCCGATCGAAATGAAGTCTTTGCCCCCTTGGCTATGGCTGAGGTCCCTGACAAGAAGCATCAGAGGTAAGGGTCAGGATCTCCCTGCCCAGGGGCTGGGGGTCAGCACTGGCATTTCTGCTTCATCAGATCAAGCCAGGGTGTCCTCAGCATCAGAACTGCCTGTGCTTTGCCTGTGTTTGACCCATGGCCTCCAGTTGTCTGCTCTAAGGAGCACTTGGGGAGGCTTTGTCAGTAATGGCTCGAGTGGGGCCTGTTAATGCTTCAGGGTACTTCTCCATTACTGCTGATGTAACTTTTAGAGAGGTTTCTTCACTCTCCTCTTGGTAGCTGAGGACTCAGAAGAAAAGACACTATGGGGTTCATAAAATATATAGATAACCCTTAGAAGCAACTCTCTTCAAGTGATCTAAAAACTCAGGACTTCTACAGTTACTTGGATGTCAGTAAGGTCCTTAGTGATGAAGATTTCAAAGGAATTTCTCATGAAGGACCTTTTTCAGTCACAGGTATTTTCTGTCACAGCTCAGTTGGTAGAAGATGTGACAGCAGCATTCTGGGATGGATATCGGTCTCCTAAGGAGATCTGGACAGGCAGGAAAAGAAGTCTCCTGAGATCTAACCCTTTCTGGAGAGACTTGCTCTTCCCCAAGACCAGCAGTTCCCTCACTGGCTTCCTGGGACTCCCGACACTTTTCCTTGCATCATCTCTGCTCACAGGCACAGACAGATTTCTCTGACAACAAACAGCAGTTACACATGACACAGTTTAATAACCATGAAATCTCTCTCCTCAGCTGCCTGCTACGGCCAAGCAGCGTGTGAAGGGGGTCAGCTTTCAGAGGAGATTCTCTCCCAGAACAGATTTAACCAGATACATAGAAAGATCACTTATCACACATTGAACTTGTGACAGAGCAGTTCATTAGACTTCTGAAAGATGGGACTATTTCTAACCCTCTGAATACAAAGCAGACCCCAGAGAGAGCTGATCAGCATCTGGTCTCTGGAAAAGATCAACATAGGCTTGGCCGTATCAGGAGAGGTGGAAACACCTGAATGTTGAGGGAGATGAAAGAGACAGACATGCAGCAATGGAGGTACAGGAGAAGGTGAGTATTTCTTCCACTGCCATCGGTGCACTCCCTGGAAATTCCCATTCTGTCCTGGTGGGAAAGCATTGCCATTTCAGACAAGTAGTCAAGTGAGTTAACTAATGAAAATGTGCATGTAATTTTAAATAGAAATGCAAGAAAGAGAAATAGAAGCAAAAAATAGGAAAAAAAATATTTGTAGCCCTCTCCATGATCAAAGCTTGTTTTTCTGCAGTGTCTGGATCACACAAGACCAGGAGATACAACATTAGGAATGGAATGAATCTGGTCCATCTTATTACAGCTTAGACAAACTAGAAGGAAAAATAAAACAAAAACACCTACTAAAACCAGACTGGTCCTAACGTGAGTTTCATGGCCAGTGATATGATGAAGAATATTACCAGTTTCTTGCTGTTAGAAACATCCTGTCATCAGTTTCCACATGGCATCCTTGAGCTCCTGGTTCCTTATGCTGTAGATGAGGGGGTTCACTGCCAGTGGAAACACCGAGTAAAGAAATGACACAACCAGGTTCAGAAATAGGGAGGAGATGGAGGGGGGCTTCAGGTTGGCAAACATGTCAATGCTTAGAAACAGAGAGACGACAGCAAGGTGAGGGAGGCAGGTGGAAAAGGCTTTGTGCCGTCCCTGCTGCGAGGGGATCCTCAGCACAGCCCTGAAGATCTGCACATAGGACACCACAATGAACACAAAACACCCAAAAGCTAAACAGACACCGACCACGATGACTCCAGTTTCCCTGAGGTAGGCATCTGAGCAGGAGAGCTTGAGGATCTGGGGGATTTCACAGAAGAACTGGTCAACAGCATTGCCATGGCAGAGGGGCAGTGAAAATGTATTGGCTGTGTGCAGCACAGCATTGAGAAACCCACTGGCCCAGGCAGCTGCTGCCATGTGGACACAAGCTCTGCTGCCCAGGAGGGTCCCGTAGTGCAGGGGGTGGCAGATGGCAACGTAGCGGTCATAGGCCATGACAGTGAGAAGACAGAACTCTGTGGAGATCAAAAATACAAAGAAAAACATTTGAGCCAGACATCCTGTGTAGGAAATGGCCCTGGTGTCCCACAAGGAATTGGCCATGGATTTGGGAACAGTGGTGGAGATGCAGGCAATGTCAGTAACAGAGAGGTTGAGGAGGAAGAAGTACATGGGGGTGTGGAGGTGGTGGTCACAGGCTATGGTGATGATGATGAGGCCATTGGCCAGGAGAGCAGCCAGGTAGATGCCCAGGAAGAGGCAGAAGTGCAGGAGCTGCAGCTCCCGTGTGTCTGCAAAGGGCAGGAGGAGGAACTGGCTGATGGAGCTGCTGTTGGACATCTGCTGCTGTCAAGTGTGGAGACCTGTCCAAGGAGGAAAAGGCACAGTGAGAATTTAGGGAACTCTTCTTTGATGAAAATCTCTTCCAATTCCTAGGGAATACCCTCAGGTTGACTCTTTGGATTGAGGAAGACTTTTGTCAGGTCCCTTTTGGGAGCTCTGCTTTGTTCAGGCTCCAGCATGCCACTGCTGGGAGGAGGGTCAGCTGTGGGCTCTGGAGAACCCAGTCCTGCCTTGCAGCAGTCAGTAAATAGAAGGATGGTGTGACGTCAGACTAAATTCCCTGTGGATAGGAATGAGCTTTTCAGCACTGTCCAAGGAGGAAAAGCCACAGTGAGAAGTTAGGGAAATATTCTTTGAGGAAAACCTATTACAGTTATTAGGGAATACCCTCAGATTGACTCACTTTATCTGGGAAAACTCCTGGCAAGTCCCTTTTGGGGTTCTGCTTTGTGCTGGCTTGAGCGCTTGCCTATGCTGGGAGGAGGGTCAGCTGTGGCTCTCGAGAACTCAGTCCTGCCTGGCAGCAGTCAGTAAACAGAAGGATGGTGTGAACTCAGACTACATCCCCTGTGGATAGGAATGAGCTTTTCAGCACTGTCACTCCAATTTCATCTGAGGGCAGAGCAGAGCTTTGGAGCTTTGGTTTTCTCCTGCCTGTACCTGAGGAGTGTTTCTTCTGTTAGAATTTCCTGACATTGCTGCTGCAGTGCCAGTGAAACCTTCCCCTGAGTGCAGAGTAGGGAGAGCTGCTTTGGTCTCAGCTGCCCTGGATAATCTCAGATCATTCCCTGGTGTTCCCTTCAGGAGAAACTGGACACCACCGAGAGCTGACGAATCCAGTCCCCAGTCCTACAGATGGGGGTCCTGAAGTGAGGGTCAGCTCAGTGACAGCCCCACCAATGTAAATGCCCAGGGCTCCATGTAATGGGGGGACAAAGGCAGCAAGGACAGTGAGAAATGCTCTAGCCAAGTCTGGAAGGACAGGGATGGATAGACAGGCACTCAGGGATTTTTCTTCAACATAGGTTGGGCTGCCAATGAGATGGCTCAGTATGAAACCCTGGGCCTCTAGGCACAAAGTCTGTGCTGGGTGGCAGAAATCACGGGGTCTCTGTGGGAAACTGTCAGCACTGCAGAGTATGTCTGGGAGGTACCAAATCCCCACAGCCAGGGCATTTCTGCGAGCAGCTCCTTCTCCCTCACTCACAATGTCTCTGCTGCCCGGAGCTGTCCCCTGAGCTGCTTCTCTTAGCCCGTGGCACCTCCTGATCTTTGCTCACAGACCTCATCCAACCTGCCCTGCGCTCAGCTCTGCTCTGCAGACCCCTCCTGGCATCAGGGCACTGCCCTAGGAGCCTCTGTGTGTGCAGGGCTCAGGAGATGCTCTGACAAGTCCTAATGACAAATAAGTTTGCACTGCCTGCTTCAAAGTTATTAATAAAAGCTCAGCTCTCACTTCCCACCCAGTCCACAGGAGCAGAAAATTCGAAGCAAAGTCCCTTCACCTGGAGTGGAAAATGCATCCTTGGTGTTCTTGAAAAGTCCCTCGAAGTTAATGTGCATCTGGTGGAGCTGGGAGCAATTTGGGTCTGTGCAGCACCCTTTCATACAGCAGAAGGACCCTACGCTGTCCTTCCATGGTTCACACTTTACACACATAGCATCTTTCTGCAGCAATGTTGATGGAAGAAATCAGGGGGTGAGGCAGGCTGAGTTCTGACTCTGGCAGCAGCAGAGTCTCTACCCCGGAACACAGACACCCAGGGCACAGGGACCCTGTTCACAAGGACAGCCCTGGGCACCCGTGGGTGCACACTCTGCTTCACACCTCTGCAGGCACGCCCAGGAGAAGACAGCTGTCCTGCCCTGTCCCTCTGATGGGGCAGAAGGGCATCCCTTCCAGGCAGCACTTTCTGGTCCTAGAGAGAACCTGTCCTCCTGACAGACCCCACACACTGTCCCATGTCCCAGCTTTAGGAGATCCCTCCAGGAACAGAACCTGCATTGCCCTGCACCCACAGACATACCAGGCAGAGTGCTGTGGAGATTTCTCCTCCAGTGAGCTCTCAGCATCCGTCAGCTCTCTCAGCCTCACAGGTCTCCCCTCGGTGCCTACAGGCAGCGTCCCCAGCCCTGTGTGCTTGACAGAGGAGCTGCTCCTGGGCAGAGCTGTCTCTTGTCAGTGCAGCAGGGTTGCCATGAGCTCCCTACAACCCAGGAGCCCAGCCCAGCTCAGCAGGAAAAGACCAGTTCTTCTAGGCTCCCTCCTGGTTTCTCAGGCCTCATGGGGATCGCTCTGTGATCTCATCTCTCATGTTCCTTCCCTTGGTTGGGGAGGAATTCTTTTGTTCAGTAGAGTCCTTCCTCTTGAACAGACCAGAGCTGGTGGTAGAGTCTGAAAATTACATCAGGCAATGATAGGACCATCCCCTGGGCAAGGAATGCCCTGAGCCCCAAGGTTTTGGTGCTTCTCGTCAGATCCCTGAGGAGGTTTCATGTGAGGAACATCTTTCAGCCCTCGGTTCTTTTTTTGGGAGCCACTGTTGAATGTTTAGTTTCAAAATTGGACTCTCTGAGAGCCTGAAAATGCCATCAGGCATGGTTAGGACCAATCCCTCAGCAAGGAACACCCTGAACTTGAAAATTAATCATCCTGTTTGTTGTCGACATGAGGAAGTTTCAGGCCAGGAACCTCTTTCATCCCTTGCACTGTTTGTTTTGGAGCTATTGGTGCAGATCAGCAGTTTTGAAGGTGGAGGTTTGTAGAGCAGTGCAATGACTTCAGGCACTATTAGGGTTGTTCCCTTGGCTAGGAGTGTTCTGATCCTTAAGGTTATTCTTGCTGCTAGTAAGGTACCTCTGGAGGTTTCAGGCCAGGAACATTTTTTGGCCCTTGCCCTTTTTCTCTGGGAGTTGTTGCTGGACATTTAGCAGTTTCCAAGGTGGACTCTGGTACAGCTGGAACTAGATGTCAGTCAATTTTTAGACCACGACATGAAGCACTGTTAGAACTTTTCCCCTGGAAAGGAAAAACCTGAGCTTCAAGGTTACTAGTGCTGCTACTGGGCTACATGGGGAGGTTTTAGGTCAGGAATTTCTTTCATCCTTCACACTTTTTGATTGGGAGATATTGCTGTACCTTTAGGAGTCTCAAAGATGGACACTGGTAGAGCACAGAAGTGATGTCAGGCACTGTTAGACCCCATTCCTGTGGCTAGGAATACCCTGATCCTAAGGTTTCAAGGGCTGTTCATGGGTTACCCGTGGGTGTTTCTGGCCAGGACCATCTTTCAGCTCTTGCGTATTTCTTTAGGGAGTTATTGCAGGATATTTAACAGTTTTGAAAATGGATGCTTCAGCACACTGTTAGGACCGTTCCTTTGGCAAGGAGAGTCCTGAGCTCCAAGGTTACTGGGGCTTCTAGTGGGGTACCTATGGAGGTTTCAGGCCAGGAATATCATTAGGCCCTCACACCTTTTGTTTGGCAGCTATTCCTGTACTTTTAGAAGGGTTGCAGGTGAATGGGGGTAGAGCCAGAAAGTGATGTCAGGCACTGTTAAGACCATTCCCTTAAAAGGAAAGCCCTGAGACCAAAGTTACTGGGCTGCTAGTGTGCTACTTTGGGAGGTTTCAGGCCAGGAACACCTTTCAGCTCTCACATCTTTTGAGGGGAGCTATTGCTGGGCATGTATCAGTTTTGAAAGTGCTGATAGAGCTTGAAAATGATGTCAGGCAATGTTGTGACTGTTCCCTTGGCTAGGAAAGCCCTGAGCCCCAAGGTTACTGGTTCTCATGGCACGCAACCTGGGGAACTTTCAGTCCAGGAAGATCCTTCATGCCTCACAACCTTTGCTTGGGCTCTTGCTGGATATTTAGCATTTTTGAAACTTGATGCTGATAGAGCTGGAAAATTATGTCAGTCAGTGTTAGGACCCATCCCTTGCATACAAAAGTTTTGCTCCCCTAACCAGGTAGCCCACAAACAACCCTGGTATCCTTGGGGTAAGGGCATTCCTAGCCAAGGGAATGGTTTTAATAATGCCAGGCATCATTTTTGGGCTCTACCAGTGTCCTCATTTAAAAATGCAAAACACCCAGCAGTAGCTCCCACACAAAAGGTCTGAGGGTCTAAAGACGTTCCTCAGCTGAAACCTGCCTAGGTAACCCACTAGCAGCACCAGTAACCTTAAGGCTCAGCACATCTGGAGCCAAGGGAACGATCCTAATAGGATCTGATGTCATTTTCAGGCTCTACCAGTGTCCACATTCAGAAATGATAAACGTCCAGTAGTTGCTCCCAAACAAATGGTGTGAAGGCTGAAAGATGTTGCTGGTCTGAAACCTCCCAGGTAGCTGTCACAATCCACAACCAGACAGACTAATTTGGCAAAGGTTACACCCCTCTGTGTTCCAACTGACCTCAGGTGGCTGGGGGCATCTGGGCTTAACTACTGTGAAATGTCCAACTAGGTGTTTTGTTATGACCAGGTCTTTGCAGTTTTCAGGAACAGAATTAAGACTCAAACCCAAGTCAAAGGTCAAGTCACTTTATTTGACCCACAACAAGCATACAAGAGAAGGGGAGAAGAATGAAAAAAAATGGAAAAAGAGAGAGAGAGATTGCAATATCTGCCACCACAGAGCTGTGGTATCCTGTCTGTCCAATGTCTTCAGGTCCAGTGGGGGAACGTTCCCTCACTGTTGGTCACCTCTGTTCTTTTATTGTGTTGTATTCACTCCTTTCAGGAATCAATTTGCATATTCCAAGAGCTATTTTGTTTAACCTCATCCAGCACTCAGTGATTGTGCGCATGACCAATACTGTCACTGGGAGTTTTTAGGTGATTTTAGAGGTCTCTGGGCCCCTCTGTCTTCCAGATCCTGACCTGTTTCATTAGTAATAATTTCTAGGATAGCTTGTAGATGAATAATGAGATGTAGATTATATGTAGGTTCTCAATCATCACTGATCTATTCATTAGGATTCTAGGTTTCAGGTCCATAATTTTGTATGCAACCTTGAGGGGTCCACCTGTCTTTCCCCCACCTGCTATAGAAACATCAATAGACCGGCGATATCAACTCAGGTCATCATATACCTTAGTTCCCAAACTGTTTCCACTCTGGTCTGGCAACAAAAAAACCCCAGAAGGGGTGTATATAGCCTACATAACATGTTCTGTTCCAATTATTTGGTAATTTTGGATAAGCGTGGTGACCACAAATCCAGTAATGACCTTTTAAAGCCCAAATTCCATTTACAAATGGTCCATTCCCTTTGCACCTAAAACAGGAATTACAAGGAGTTTCAAAAAAGTGGTGTTTTTCAAGCTCAAAGGATGCTTAATTCGATAATTTGATTTTATTGCATTAATCCAAACATTGCATCTCCATGCTCCTACCTGAATGCTTTAGTTACACTGAATGGTAACTTCCTGGTTGGTTATGCCAACCACGTTATGCCACAAGCCAAAGGGTTGGATTCCCTCAGTATCTCAACTCCCATAAGATTGGTATTAGACAAAAAGCTATCAAATCATTCTTTACGTCCAGTTTCATTGACCCATGCCCAACTTAGTCATTGAGAGATGAGTTTTGCTCATCAGTGGTGTTGCTCAATATACACAATAACATGTCACCTTCGACAGGAAAAGAGTGATTCTAAGTTAAACAATTAATAGGTCGACATCCAAGGAAGACACAATGATTTCCATACCTGAATGTCCAGTCACACACACTATGACCCACAAAAACTCCATTGTTTTCATTCTGATTAAGACAATATTCCCCCTTATTTGGAACTGGGGTTTTCCGGGGGTTTGTTTCCTCGTTCCAATATAATGAATCATTGCCAATGGTTGTGTCACTTAGATCACTCAGGAGCCATTTCAGGAATATTGTTTCGACATCCATGGCCAATCGTTAAATCCTAAAGGACTCTCACATCCCCAACAATTTGTCAGGTTAAAAGCATTGGACACCTACTGGCCTAAAGTTATAAATTCATTTTGCCACCCCAGGCTGAAGAGGGGGACACAAAAGTTTCCCCAGATATTAAAGGTGGTGAGAATGATCAACCAAACCAGTGTTTGTGATAGTCTGCTAAACCTCCTATAAATATTAACAAAGCAGTTATTAACTAAACTATACAGACAATTAACAGCTTCATCTATTCCTTCAAGCAGGTGTCAGAGATTCCATCTGGAAAAGAAAGGAAAAAAAACGGGCTCGGTTCATTTTAAGGAACAGGAAGTAGATTGTTATTAGAAGGATGGAATGATCCACCTTGTATTGACACGCGCCATCTACCGTCCTTTTTGGGAATGGCAAAAATAGGCAAGTTCCACGGACTTTTGGAAGGCTGGATATGTCACTTAGCCAGTTGCTCCTGTATTAAATCCTGTGGGTGGGCAAGTTTTTCTTGACTAAGCGGCCATTGATCGACCCAAATGACGGTTTCTGTTTTCCAGGTTAGTTTTAAAGGGGGTTGCCCACTTTCAATGGCTGCCATCAAAAATCCTTTTGCTTAGTAACCAGCCTTGCTCCTAGTTGGCTAAGCACATCCCTCCCTAACAGACTGTCCTGGTTTCATCTAGGATGGAGTTAATTTCTTTTCTAGCAGCGGATGGAATGCCGTGTTTGGGAGTCAGGGTGAAAGGAGTGCTGTGAGCACCCTGATGTTTCTAGTTGTTGCCAAGCAATCAAGGACTTTTCCAGTTGTTCATATTTTCCTACTAATAAGAAAGGAGGGGACACAGCCAGGACAGGTGACCCAAACTAGCCAAAGAGAGTATTCCATGCCAATTACATCATGCTCAGTGTAAAGGTGGTCTGGGGGGAGGAGGAGCAGGGGCGGCTCCAGGACGCGCGGTTTTTGGGGACGGTCTGGTTCTGGGACAGCTCTGGGCTGCTCAGCCTGAGTTGTGTGGTTTGGTGAGAAACTGCATTGTGTATCAGCAGGTTCATATATTTTGTGCTCTAAAGTCCTGTTAGCATTGTTCTATCTATCTTTCTGCTATTCTAGTAAACTCTCCTTATCCCAACCTGCGGGGTTTTGGTTTCTTGGTTTTGGGGTATTTTTCCCTTTCCCTTCCCTTCACCCCCTCCCCCCCTCTTCCTTTTAAAGAATAAGTGATTTTGTGGTGCTCAACTCTCAGCTGGGGCAAAACCACAACAGTCCTGTTGGGTGCCCAACGTGGGGCACCATGGGTTAGGATAACAGTAGATCTGACCCAATTACATTTAAGATAAAGCTGTGATAAGCACTGTTATTTAAGCAGTCTCTGGTCATTATACTGTGGTATTTATTCACATGACTGTGGTCATGGTTGTGGTACTCAAACCACTGTTTGCTGCATGCACACCTGGCAGGGTTCTTAGCCATCTCGGGGCTGGGGCTCTTGTACTTCACTTTAGTGTGGTTTATTATATCAGTCTATGATACGGTAACATCAATGACCATGAGCTTAAGCTGGTATTTGTATGGGGTTTTGCTGTCCTGTCCATTCCTCGGACAGGGAGGGATTACTAACAGCAGCCGGTATGGAGGGGGCACAGAGGGGAATAACTACACTGCTTTCTTTCCCTTTGGGCTAAATACAACAGCTCTTATAACAGTTTTTGAAAATTTTCAATATCCCTGGGATACTCAAACTAGCATTGTGCTATCACTAGGTTTGTTGCAGATGCTCCAAGTTTTGCTATGCATTAAGCAAAGGTTTAAGAATACCACCCAGGAATTTTCCCTAAGGCTGGATCATCAGGAATGGCAGGGCATGTGGCAGAGTATGGGCAAGTACCTAGGCACTTTCTCACACCCAATGGTTTGGAACTTCACTCCTGAAAAGCTACAGGACCCTGATAAAATGACTGCATATCTGAATAAAATTGCTGTAGTTTTTCCAAAGACGCTCAGTTACTGCCCCGTGCTGGGCCCTGGCCACTGAACGCTGCTTGATAGCAGGCAGCACTGTCAGGGGGAAGGGAAGGAAAACAGACTGGCAGATACTGTAGCTGCTGCAATCCCCACAACAGACATTGCCGATGATCCAAAAAACTAACCCACACCAGTGTCTGTTGCTCCCATACAAAAGAGGGAACACACAAAGAAATCAGTTTGCGTAGTGACAGATGATGATGATGATGATGATGATGATGATGAACTGGGGCCATCTGGAGCATGTCAGGATGAGGCAGAACCAGAGGTTGTCACACGATCCCTGACCTTGAGTGAGCTGCGTGAGGTTCGAAAAGATTTCAGCCGCCGCCCAAGTGAGCACATCATCACTTGGTTGCTCCAATGCTGGGATCACGGGGACAGCAGTCTGGAATTAGAAGGCAGGGAGGCCAAGCAGTTGTGATCCCTAGCTAGGGAAGGAGGCATTGACAAGGCAATTGGGAAAAAGCCAGAAATCCTCAGCCTCTGGAGGTGACTACTGTCAAGTGTGAAGAAAAGGGATCCCATAAAGGAATACATTATGTCAGACACCCAAGTGGAACACCACAGAGGCAGCTGTCCAGCACCTGAGAGAATTAACTGTACAGGAGCTGATTTATTATGATCTGGAGAACTCACAGTTACCCACTGATCCTGATGAAGTCCAATGCACCCCAGCCATGTGGCATAAGGTTGTACAAAATGCACCATCAGGGCACATCAATTCACTGGCAGTAATGCACTGGGGTGATGCAGAAAGCACCAGGGCAGACTTGAGGTCAACCACTGGGGTTTTGGAGTCAGAGCTACAAAGGATCTGAGGCCACTTACACTCCAACAGAAAAGGAAATACTGGAAGCATATGAAGGGTTGTGAGCTGCTTCAGAAGTGATTGGAACTGAAGCTCAGCTTCTCCTGGCACCCTGACTGCTGGTGCTGGGCTAGATGTTCAAAGGGAAGGTCCCTTCTGCACACCATGCCACTGATGCTTTGTGGAGCCAAGTGTGCACTGATTACACAGCGGGCTTGCATAGGAAACCCAAGTCACCCAAGAATCTTGGAAGTGATCACAGACAGGCCAGAAGGCAAAGATTTTGGGATGTCACCAGAGGATGAGGAGGTAACACGGGCTGAAGAAACCCCACCATACAACAAACTGCCAGAGAATGAGATGCCATATGCCCTGTTCTCTGATGGGCCCTGTCGCGTTATGGGAAAGCATCGAAGATGGAAAGCTGCTGTATGGAGTCCTGCAAGATGAGTAGCAGAAACCACTGAAGAACAAGGTGAATCAAGCCAATTTGCTGAGGTGAAGGTCATCCAGTTAGCCCTGGACATTGCTGAGAGAGAAAAGTGGCCAATGCTCTATCCTTTATTCATGGATGGTAGCCAATGCCCTGTGGGGTTGGTTGCAGCAGTGGAAAAAGAACAACTGGCAGTGTAGAGGCAAACCCATATGGGCTGCTGACTTATGGCAAGATATTGCTGCCCGGTTAGAGAAGCTTGTTGTAAAGGTACGTCATGTTGATGCCCATGTGCCTAAGAGTCAGGCCATGGAGGAACATCAAAACAACCATCAGGTAGATAAGGCTGCTAGGATTGAAGTGGCTCAGGTAGATCTAGGCTGGCAACGTAAGGGTAAATTATTCCTAGCTCGATGGGCTCATGATTCCTCAGGTCATCAAGGGAGAGATGCAACATATAGATGGGCTCGAGATCGAGGGGTGGACTTAACCATGGATGCTATTGCACAAGTTATCCATGAGTGTGAGACGTGTGCTGCAATCAAGCAAGCGAAGCGGTTGAAGCCACTTTGGTATGGAGGACGGTGGATGAAATATAAATATGGGGAGGCCTGGCAGATTGACTACATCACCCTCCCACGAACCCGCCATGGCAAGCGTTACGTGCTTACGATGGTGGAGGCAACCACCGGCTGGCTGGAAACATATCCTGTACCCCATGCCACTGCCCGGAATACAATCCTGGGCCTGGAAAGGCAAGTCCTATGGCGACATGGCACCCCAGAAAGAATTGAGTCAGATAACGGGACTCATTTCCGAAATGCTCTCATAGACACCTGGGCCAAAGAGCATGGCATTGAGTGGGTGTACCACATTCCTTATCATGCACCAGCCTCTGGGAAAATTGAACGATATAATGGGCTCTTAAAGACTACCCTGAAAGTGATGGGTGGTGGAACATTCAAACATTGGGATACACATTTAGCCAAAGCCACGTGGTTAGTTAACTCTAGAGGATCTACAAATCGAGCTGGTCCTGCCCAGTCAAAATTTCCACGTACTGTGGAAGGAGACAGAGTCCCAGTGGTGCATATGAAGAGTATATTAGGGAAGACAGTTTGGGTCATCCCTGCTTCAGGCAAAGGTAAACCCATGTCTGGGATTGCTTTTGCTCAAGGACCTGGTTGTACTTGGTGGGTAATGCAGAAGAATGGAGAAGTTCGATGTGTACCCCAGAGGGATTTGATTTTAGGTGAGAATAGCCAATATAATTAATAAGGTAGAAATTGTATTGTAATAATTGCTCTGTGCATTCATTATTGCTATTATTGCTGTATGTTGTTGTATTTTGTACCAATGGAGTTACAGCCAGAGTCATACAAGTCAATGAAGGAAGAGTGCCACGATGACGGGACCAAGACCTGGTGTTCCAAGGACTTTTTCCTCCTTCCCTTTGAAAATGAACATCTTTGATTCACAGATTATGAACATGGACCATGTCAGCTGTATTGGCCGAGAGCCTGAGATACAACGATCCAGTGACGCATACTGACACCATGAGAGACTGTTACAACGAATGAAACCTGAAAATCATCATGGAGTAAATGTTCATTCACTCAACAAACTCAGAAGAATGGTCTATAGACTAAGGGAATAATACCTGTATGCACATGTATGTGTATACATGGGTATATACATATATGTGTGTCTGCAACCAGAAACTGGTTGTACCCAAAAGAAATCATTGGATCTGGTCATGACGTAAATGGTATGGAATAAGGGGTGGATAATGTCCTGGTTTTGGTCAGGATGGAGTTAATTTCATTTGTAGCAGCAGATGGAATGCTGTGTTTGAGAGTAAAATGGGAGTAGTGCTGATAACACCCTGATGTTTCTAGTTGCTGTCAGACAGTCAAGGACTTTCTCAGCTCTTCATGAGAAAGGAGGGGTGAAGCCAGGACAGGTGACCTAACTGACCAAAGAGAGTATTCCACGCCAGTTACGTCCTCCCCAGGATATCGGGGGCTGACGGGAGGAAGGCCTGGGGCGGCTCCGGGACGCGCGGTTCTTGGGGGACGGTCGGGTTCTGGGACGGCTCTGGGTGGCACGGCCTGAGTTGTGTGGTTTGGTGAGAAACTGCATTGTGTATCAACAGCTTCATATATTTTTGCTTTGAAGTCCTGTTAGCATTGTTATATTGTATCTTTCTGTTATCTTAGTAAACTATCCTTATCCCAACCCACGGGCCTCTTAATTTCTTGATTTTGGGGTTATTTGCCCCTTCCTCTTCCTTTTTCCATTCCCTTACTTCTCACCCCCCCCCCCCCCCCCCCCCCCCCCGCCTTTTCCCTTTAACCTGCTCTTTTCCTTTAAGGAGCAGGCAGCTGCGTGGATCTTGGCCCTCAGCCGGGGTGAAACCACAACAGGGAATTAGTATGAGAGCAGTGCTGATAGCACCCTGATGTTTCTAGTTGTTCTCAAGCAACCAAGGATTTTTCAATTGTTCATATCTCCCTACTAATGAGAAAGGAGGGGACACAGCCAGGACAGGTGACCCGACCTGGCCAAAGGGGGTATTCCATGCTATATGCATCATGCTCAGTATAAAAGGGGGGTTGGTGGGGGGAGAAGAAGGCAGCTCCAGGATGCACATTTTTGGGTTTGGTCCTATTTTGGGATGGCTCTTAGCTGTATGGCCTGAACTGTGAGGTTCGGTGAGAAACTGCATCGTATATCACCAGTTTCATATATTTTGCTATAAATTCCTGGTATTGTTTTATCTATCTTTCTGCTATCCCAGTAAATGGTCCTTATTCCAACCTGTGAGGTTACTTGGGGATTTTTTTATCCCTCCCTTTCCCACTCTCTCAATCCTCACCTCTCCCTCATGCCCTCCTCTTAAAAACAAGCAGCTGTGTAGTGCTCAGCTCTCAGCTGGGACAAAATCACAACGGTATTCCATGCCAATTACATAAAGCTCAGCATAAAGGGGGGCTGGTAGGGGGAGGACTGTGTGGCTCAGAATGCACGGTTTTTGGGGATGGTTCAGCTTTGGGGCAGCTCTGAGCTGGGGTTCAGTGATAAACTGCTTTGTATATTTTGCTAAACAGCCCTATTGTTGTTGTTTCTCTCTGTACTTTCCCAGTAAATTGGTTTGGGGTTTGAGGTTTTTTGGTTTCCTTTTCCCTCCCTTTTCCACTGCCCTAAAACTTCCCCCCCACGCCCCAACACTCTCTTAGAGAGAGACTAGCTGTGTGGTGCTTGGCTCTTGGCTGGGGTGAAACCATGACAAAAGGTTCCAGCACAACACCCAGATATCAAGACAAGCACAGACATGATGGGTGGAGAACCAGCCACAAGGAGAAGAATTTTGGAATTCCAGGGGCTGCCATAGCAGTCAAAGGTGCTGAACGGGAATCTTGCCATGAGCACATTGGGCTGCACTGGAAGAAGTGTGGCAGACCAGGGCCCTTCTTGTCCATCTGGACTCCGCAACAGTGTGGTCACCTCTGGAGCAGTCAGTCCCAGTGTGGGGCTCCCCAGTCTGGAGGAATGGAGAGGAACTGTCAGTTGGGTGAAAAGGTCTGCCAAGATAGGCTTAGGCTGAGAGACCCAGTCTTCTTTAGCCTGAGGAGGGGGAGGCTGAGGGAAGCCCTCTTTGTGCTACTGCATGTCCTCTGTGTGTGGAAAAAACATAAAAAAGCCAGTCCACCAAAAGTGCCACTTTGAAGGTCAGAAGGGATGTGAAAATAAAGAAATGTCATTCTGAGGGTAGTGCTGTGGTGCTAAAAGTTACTTGGAGGAAGTTTGGATGAGCTGATTGAAAGGTCCTGGTAGAAATGACGTCTTTATCCTTGTCCAAGGCTGATGTCCAGGCCACAAAGGCCTCAGAGAAGACACGTTGTCCTCCCAGCCATGTAGCATCCTTGCATCCTTCAACCCACCCTAGGTGAGGCCACCATGTGTCATACCCCTGTCCTTCTTTTGGCATCACACTCCCCACATCCCAAAGAAGAGCCCTGAGACACAGGTAGAATTAGGATCTCCCTTCGCAAGGGTGGGGATCAGTGCTTGGCATTTCTGAGTCATCAGACAGACGGAGTGGGAGGATGTAAGGAGCTGTGCAGACACCAAGGCCAGGGAAGGGAGGAGGGAAGGAGGCACCCCAGATGCCAAAGAGAAAGATGCCCCTGCAGCCTGTGGAGAAACCCATAGTGGAGTGGGTGTCCCCCCAAAGCCCATGGAAAAGGCCCAGACCCCACCTGCAGCCCCTGGAGAGGCCCCTCGCTGGACCAGGGGAGACACACAGTGTGACCCACGTTGTAGGAAGAACCTGCCAGCACTGGCAGCCCGTGGAGAGAGACAGAGACACAGAGATGAGCAAGGGACAGATTTGTGCCCGAACAGGTTTGCTGGGGGGAGGCTGGTGACCCCGTGGAGGACCGGGACTGAGAGACATTGTGATTGATGACTGCACCCATAGCAGTGATCCTTGGCGGAGCAGCTGCTGAAGAGCTGAAGCCCCATGGGAAAGGACTCATGTTGAAGAAGTTTGTGGAGGTCTGTCTCCCATGGGTGGGATCCCACGATGCAGCAGGGGAAGGGTGTGAGGAATGCCCTGCACCCCCCAACCCCAGCCAAGAAGGAAACCATCTTGTGAGGAACTGACCAAAACCCCCATTTCCCCCATCCCAGCCCCTCCCTGTGACACAATGAGGGGTTAAGAAAGGAGCAAAATCATTGCAAGAGTGAAGTCTGCTAAGAAGGGAGGGGTGGGGGGAGGTGATTCCAGGTCTAGACACACTGCTCATTGCCTGACTCTGGTTGCACTGGGTGTGCAGGGCAGTGTCATCAATTAGAGAGGTATTTTCCTTTGTGCTGTGTTGGGTTGGTTTTGCCCATGATGCTGATTGCAGAATGATCTCTCCCCGTCCTTATCTCTACAACCTGAGCCTCTCAACATATATTTTCTCTCCTGTCCAACTGAAAAGGGGAATATTAGGCCAACTTTGGAGGGTCTCTGCCATCCAGACAGGGCTAAACCACATCACAAGGGATTAAACTGATGAAAATGTGCTGGCAATATTTTATGTAACAAATAAAATTTAAAAAGGAAGGAAAAATTTTAGCCATTTGCAGGCAGACATGATGAAAAGAGAGCACAGATTGTCATTATGCAGTCTGTGGGTCACAAAAGACTTGGAGATACTGCTTTATGAATGGGATGAAAATAGACAATGCTATAATAGCTTAGACCAACTAGAAGGAAATAAAACAACAACCACTAAAAAACCCTACAAAATACAGATGGGTCCTAATGGGAGTTCAAAGGCCAGCAATATGCAGAAGATGAACTCTTTGTTGCTGCTTAGAAACATCCAGTCATCAGTTTCCACATGGCATCCTTGAGCTCCTGGTTCCTCACGCTGTAGATGAGGGGGTTCACTGCTGGTGGAACCACCGAGTAAAGAAAGGCCAATACCAGGTCCCAAAATAGGGAGGAGATGGAGGATGGCTTCAGGTTGGCAAACACACCAGTACTGACAAACAGGGAGACCACGGCCAGGTGAGGGAGGCAGGTGGAAAAGGCTTTGTGCTGTCCCTGCTGCGAGGGGATCCTCAGCACAGCCCTGAAGATCTGCACATAGGACACCACAATGAACACAAAACAACCAAAAAATAAACAGGCACTGACCACAATGAGTCCAGTTTCCCTGAGGTAGGTATCTGAGCAGGAGAGCTTGAGGATCTGGGGGATTTCACAGAAGAACTGGTCAACAGCATTGCCATGGCAGAGGGGCAGTGAAAATGTACTGGCTGTGTGCAGGACAGAATAGAGAAACCCACTGGCCCAGGCAGCTGCTGCCATGTGGACACAAGCTCTGCTGCCCAGGAGGGTCCCGTAGTGCAGGGGGTGGCAGATGGCAACGTAGCGGTCATAGGCCATGACAGTGAGAAGACAGAACTCTGTTGAGATAAAAAATATAAAGAAAAAGAGTTGAGCCACACATCCTGTGTAGGAAATGGCCCTGGTGTTCTGAAAGGAATTTGCCATGGATTTGGGAACAGTAGTGGAGATGCAGCCAAGGTCAGTAAGAGAGAGGTTGAGGAGGAAGAAGTACATGGGGGTGTGGAGGTGGTGGTCACAGGCTATGGTGATGATGATGAGGCCATTGCCCAGGAGAGCAGCCAGGTAGATGCCTAGGAAGAGCCAGAAGAGCAAGAGCTGCAGCTCCCGTGTGTCTGCAAAGGGCAGGAGGAGGAAGTGGCTGATGGAGCTGCTGTTGGACATATGGTTTTGCTGGCATGTAGACCGGTCCAAATAGGAAAAGGCAGTGAGAATTTAGGGAACTCTTCTCTGAGGAAAAACTGTATTTTGGAAGAGTTTTCCAGGTCCCTTTTGGGAGGTCTGTTTTGTGCTGGCTTGAGCATGCCACTGCTGGGAGGAGGGTCAGCTGTGGCCCTCAAGAACTCAGTCCTGTCTTGCAGCAGTCAGTAAACAGGATGGCATGAAATCCCCTGTGGATAGGAAAGAGCTTTTCAGCACTATCACTCCAGTTTCTCCCGAGGACAGAGCAGAGTTTTTGTAATTTGGTTGTCTCCTGACTGTACCTGAGGAGTGTTTCTTCTGTCAGAACCCCCTGACATTGCTGCTGCAGTGCCAGTGAAACCTTCCCCTGAGTGCAGAGTGGGGAGAGCTGCTCTGTCCATCAGCCCTGGTGTCAGCTACCCTCTGCCCCAGTTATTCAGACAAAGCTGGAACTACAAGTACAGACTGAAATACAATCAGGGGTTTCTCTTCTCTAGGGAAGCCAATCCAAAGATTCATTAGTAAGCCACACCATCCTGGGGTCAGAGTCTGTGCTGGGTGGCATTTCTGGAAGCAGCTCCTTCTCCCTCCCTCACAATGTCTTTGCTGCCTGGAGCCGTCCCTGCAGCTGCTTCTCTCTGCCCATTTCACCTCGTGCCCTGTGCTTACAGAACTCATCCGATCTGCCCTGTGCTCAGTTCTGCAGACCCCCTCCTGGCATCAGGGCACTGCTCCAGTGCAGGGCTCAGGAAAAGCTCCATCTCTATGAGAATTGTGTTTTCATTTCACATTCTTGAGTGGAGAAATAAGTTCTCATCTACCACAGTCAGCACAGCCCACAGGAGAGGAGAAGTCTAAGTAAAGACAGAATAATCAGACAAGCATCAGGAAAATGTTTCCTTGATGTTACTCTTCCAAGTCCCTTTGGAATTTCTCAGGAATCAGCTGGAGCTGGGAGCAAAGCTGACCTATTCAGCACTTTCTTATAGCAAGAGGACCTTACGCTGCCATTCCCTGGGACACTCCTCAAACCCACAGGTGCTGTCTCTATCACTGTGGAAAGCCCATGAGCCAGGCTGAGTGCTGACCCTGCTCACTAGGACAGCCCTGGGCACCCCTGGGTGCAAACACTGCTTCACACCTCTGCAACCATGCCCAGGAAAAGAGAGCTGATGGGGCAGAAAGGCATCCCTGACAGGCAGCACTTCCTGGTCCTGTAGAGAACCTGTCCCCCTGACAGACCCCCCACACTGCCCCATGTCCCAGCTTTAGGAGATCCCTCCAGCAACAGAACCTGCATTGCCCTGCAACCACAGACATACCAGGCAGAGTGCTGTGGAGATATCTCCTCTAGTGAGCTCTCAGCATCCGTCAGCTCTCTCAGCCTCACAGGTTTCCCCTCGGTGCCTCCAGGCAGTGTCCCCAGCCCTGTGTGCTTGGCAGAGGAGCTGCTCCTGGCCAGAGCTGTCTCTCTGCAGTGCTGTAATGTTTCATGAGCTCCCACTGTCCCAGGAGCCCAGCCCAGCTCCCAGCAGAGGAGCAGGTGAATACATCACACACTCCATTCCCCACAGGCTCCTGCAAGGTGTCCCTGGAGCTCCAAGGAACTAACTTGGAAAAATACTGAAGTCCTCTCTGACGTTCCCTCCCTTGGCTAGGGAGAAATCCTTTTGTCCAGCAGAGTCCTTTCTCCTGATAAACCCAGATCTGGGCAATCCCCTTTTCTTGTCTTCCCATGATACAGGAGCCCCAGGCAGGGACAGGGAGGCAACTCTTGTCCCCTGTGAAAAGAAGGGAGTCAGGCCAGTTGTTCCAGACCCCTCATCCTTGCTTTGCACACCTGGTGCTGGAAGGGAACACAGCGCTGGCCCATGGAAGAGGCTTCAGCTCCTCATCCATACCTAGGGGTTTGTGACACAAATGAAGCATTTGAATTTTCCTTGTATATAAATCTCTCCTGACTTCTGTCTTTTACTTCTGCAACACTTTCCCATAGCCAGAGGCAGGAAATGTCCAACAGCAGCTCCATCAGCCAGTTCCTCCTCCTGCCCTTTGGAGACACACGGGAGTTGCAGCTCTTGCTCTTCCTGGCATCTACCTGGCTGCTCCTCTGGTCAAGAGTTTCATGATCATTACTGTAGCCTATGAGCATTGACCCCCACACCCCCATGTACTTATTCTTCCTCTTCAACCTCTTGTTGAATGTGTGGTGGGTTGACCCAGGTGCTGAATAAAGCTGCTCTATCACTCCCATCTAATTTATTTCCCAGTCCAGTAGAGCAATGAGGAAAAAGGAAAAGAACCAAACTTTAAAACACAGCCCCACATCCCTCCCTGTTTTTGTCAGGGTCCACTTCACTCTCCACTCCTTCCTCCAACTGAGCAGCATGTGGGTGGGGAATGGGAATGAGCATTGAGGTCAGTTCATCACATATTGTCTCTGATGCTCCTTCCTCCTCAGGGGAGGACTCCTCACAGTCTCCCCTTGCTCCAGCATTGGGTCCCACCTGTGATAGATGAGCCTTTGTTCAGTAAACCACATGTACCTTGAAACAGGTCGTAACATTCTGATTTTGTAAGAATGATTGTGTAGCGTATATTGTTAGTTGCTAACGAAGCATAGAACTGAGTTATAGGTAACTTAGAAGTGGAAACCATAGAAATTAAGTAGCCAATGAATGAGCTTGCTGTTAAAGATGACCAAATATGGGAGAGGGGTCAACTAAGGGACAAGTGAGGAAGAGGAGCAACTTCATCCCATCGACCACTAGAAGGTAGAAGACGACCCCCTAACAACAACTGGCGCATGTGCAGAAGAAGCCTCAGTGTAACAATCGGGACCCGGAACTAGAGGACTATAAAAACCTGAATTCGGAGAGGGACGGTGCGTGCCGTTGGTAGAGCTGAGACTCTCCGGCCGCCCAGCGCTGTTTGCTTAATTGCCGCCTGCTAAATTAATAAAATTCACTTTGTAACTGAATTAACTGGTTTCCGACTGGTGACTGTGAAACCCACGATAACAATGTGAATGTTGAGGTAATCCTTGGCTGCAGTCGCCATGACATGGTGGAGCTCCTGATTCACCCATATCCTATGGCAGGCTTGGAGCAGACATGGTGCCAGTCTGCTCCATGTTTCAAAACCCACTTCAGTGCTGTAGCTGCATTGTATTAAAACAAGCAAAAGATTGTCTACTTTTCCAAAGAGACTGTTTCAATGTGGAAAAGGAGATTAAATTCACAAAATGCTGAGTCCCATCTTAGAAAGAGAGAAGGAAAACAAGGTGAATATGTGTCACCTGGACTCCCAAGTTCTTTGTGAGAAAAGGAAATTCCCATGGGCTGTGGGATGTTTTCAGGAGTTGATCCTGTGGAAAGCTGTGGGGGTTGTGCCCCTTGGTTCTATCCTGCTGCACTCACGTTTTCAGCAAGAAGTTTCCAGTGGAGGCATCAAAATTGTGACTATCCTGTTCGGAATTTAAGGACCAGTAGACCTCACAACAGCCGGGGTCAGGGGGGAGATGGAGGCAGGGTGACTTGAGATGGTTTGGGCTCCAAAGGAAGCTCAGCTCCTGAGCAGGCCAGACATCCCTGGCTGCCGGAAGGCAGGAGTTCCCTGACATAAGTGTGACTTCAGACCTAGTTGTCAGACTTTCTCACACAGCTTGGTGAGGAAAACCATGAGTCAGGGAGAGGGCATCACGCCTCAGTTTCCCAGGTCCCACGGAGTCAGTGCCCGGACCTTTGTTAGGACATGTGGTGATGTTTATGGCACACCTGAGCTGGGGCCAGAGGGGCCACTTCTAGTTCCAGGACTGCTGACAGGAAGTCCTGTCAGGACTTCATGCCAGGAAGCTCTGGAGCAGAGGATCATGATGGGGGAACTCTTCCTGAAAAGGCAAAACCACAGCTAAATCCATGGAAACAACAGCACAAGGAGAACTGATGTCCCACTACTCCCTTCCAGAGTGGCAAGAGGGAGCAGCTGACTCATCGTGGTCGGAGCAAAGGGTGATGGCAACTAGATCCAGCTCCCCCTGAGGCAGTGTAACCATTGCCAAGGCAGTGGTGACCACAGCCCTTAGCCTTAGAAGGCATCCCAGGAGGGCAGGGACTAGTTGCTGCCCACCCAGCACAGGTAGGTTGACAGGACTTTAAACTAGATGTGAAGAGGGAGGGGGTTAATAGTATCAGGACTGTCTGTGATGAGCAGCAGGATGACACACCAGGGTTGGAGGGATGGGGTGACAGAAAGGGCCCACAACCTCTTTCCCCGAGGCATGTAGTGGGCATTGTAGCAAAGGCTAAGTTTTTGTCGCAGTTTTGTGTGGCTGGGTCCCGATGGAGAAGGGTGGAGGGGCTACAGGGGTCTCTTCTTCAAGAAGCAGCCAGAAGCTCTCTTTGCACCCCAAAGAGCAAACACCAGCCGACTAGAGGCCGGAGCCGCTGCTGACCAAGGCCGAGCCCATCAGCGATGGTCACGGTGCCTCTGGGAATCACAGTGAGGAGAGGAAAAAAACATTAGCAGCTGCATTTTGCCCCCAGAGAAGGGAGTGAGAAGGTGTAAGAAGCCATGTAGACACCAAGGCCAGGGAAGAAGCGGGGGGCAGGGGGGAAGAATGAGGCACTCCAGGTGCCAGAGAGAGAGATTCCCCTGCAGCCTATGGAGAAGCCATGGTGAAGCAGGCTGTCCCCCTGCAGCCCACGGATGATGAGGGGGAGAAGAGATCCCATCTACAGCCCACGGAGGACCCCACGACACAGTAGGTTTGCTGGGGGAATTGTAACTCTGTGGGGAACCAGGCTGGGGCATCTGGGCCCAAAGGTCAGCACCCCATGGAAGGAGCCACGCTGAGGCAATTGGCAAGGAGATGACACCCCAGTAGAAAGGATTCATGCTGGAGAAGTTCGTGGAGTACTGTCTGCCATGGGTGGGACCCCACAGTGCAGCAAGGGAAGGGTGTGTGGAATCGCCCCCTCCCCAGTTAAGATGGAAAATAGCTTGTGAGGAACTGACTAAAACCCCATTCCCTGACCCTCCACATGCCACAATGGAGGGGAAGAAGGGAGTAAAATCATGGATAAAGCAAAGTCTGTTAAGAAGGGAGGGGTGGGGAGAAGGTCTTTTAAGGTCTGGCCACACTTCTCATCACCTGACTCTGGTGTCACTGGGTGTGTACTTGTAGTGTAATAAATGAGTTTTCTTTCCTTTATTCTGCGTTGAGTCTGTTTTGCCCATGACACTAATTACAGAGTGGCCTCTCTCTGTCGTTTGATGCCTTGGGAAGCCGGAATCAAAACTCACCAGCCTTGGTGACTATTAAGCAGGGATCCTTTACTGCAGCTCTGGGCACACAGGGGATCACTCCTCCCACTGTGTGTGCCCATCAAAGCCAAATTTCTCATATTGATACAGATTAACTCTACATATTCATTATCGTTTCTAAGAAAAGGCAGGGTTATGCAAATTATTTCCAGGAAGTCATTTACATTAACTCCTTCCAGATAGATCATGCTCAGGGCCTCTCAGGAGTTCTTCCAGTGGTCTTCAGGCATCTTCCTCAGTCTCAGCACATGCTCTTTACGTTTCTTCTCTGGTTATCTGAGCTCAAAACCACATTCCTTTTCACTGAAAACAAGATATACTCTGTCTCTTAATTGGTCATTAGTCTCATTATTTATGACTCCCCTATCTTAACTAGCTTCAAGGCTGTTGCACTGTTCTGGCTCAGTTTTGTAGCCACTTTGTAGCCCACACAGTTACAGCCATATTCTACTAAAATCCAAAACAAATCTAATCTTAAAATACACAAATTAAAGTTACATTAATTGTCTCAAGCTACATCTACATCAATCTATTCAGCATTCTTATATTTCACTGAATCACCTTATCTCGAATCCTTAGCCTCTCAATAGATATTTTCTCCCCTTTCCAGCTGAAATGGAATGATAGAGCAAGTTTGGTGGGTGTCTGGCCTCCAGCCAGGGTCAAAGCACCACAGCTTTACAAAGACAAGCCAGAGGCTTCTGATGTAATAGGAACAGTTTCCATGGAATGCCCTGGGGGAAAAAAAGGGGGTGTCCCTCTAAGAAGGTGACACGTCCGCTTGCCCAGCTGAAGTGCCTCTACACAAACACACGCAACATGGGCAACAAATAGGAGGAGCTGGAAGCCACCTTGCTATTAGAAAGCTAGGACACAGTAGCCATTGCTGAAACTTGGTGGGAATCCCACGTCTGGATTGTGGTTACTGATGTCTACAGGCTGTACAGAAGGGACAGATGAGAAATGAGAAGTGGAGGCATTGTTAAGAAATGGATAGAGTGGGAAGAGATATCCCTGAAGAATGGTCATGAGCAGGTTGAAAGCTTATGGGTGGTAATTAGGGATTGTGACAACAAGGGGAGCCTTGTGCTTGGAGTCTACTACAGGCCACCTGATCAAGGGGAGCCTATTGATGAAGTCTTCTTGCTCCAGCTCCAGGGGGCATTGAGCTCCCAGGCCCTCATCCTGCTGGAGGATTCCAACCACCCTGACATCTGTTGGAAAAGTAGCATGGCAAGCTGTAGCAAATTTGAGACACTCCTGGAGTGCCTAGAGAACAACTTCCTAAGACAGAAAACAGGCAGCCCTACTCAAGGGGAAGCAATATTGAGCCTGATGACCACCAGTGTGAGGGAGCTCATCAGCGATTTCAAGATTAGACAGATCTCTGGGCTGCAGAGATCATGGACTGGATGAGAAGCATGGTCAGGACACTGAATTTCAGGAAAGCTGACTTCCAGCTCTTCAAGGAGTTAAGCAACAGTGGGATTGAGTGCCAGAGGGATAAGATGCCATCCAGATGAACCTGTATAGGCTGGAGAAGTGGGTCCATGTAAACCTCATGAGGTTCAGAAAAGCTAAGTGCAGGGTCCTGAACCTGGGTTGGGACAATCCCTGTTATCCATACAGGTCAGAACATGATGTGCTGGAAAGCAGCCCTGAGGAAAAGGACTTGGGGTGACTTGTGAGGGAGAAGCTAGGCATGAGCCACCAACGTGCATCTGCAGTCCAGAAGGCCAACTGTGTCCTGGGCTCCATGAAAAGAGGTGTGGCCAGCAAACCATGAGAGGTGATTCGGTCCCTCTACACTGCTCTGGGGAGACCTCACCTGGAATACTATGTCCAGCTTTGGAGCCCTCAACACAAGAAGGACATGGAACTGTTGGAGCATATCCAGAGGAGGGACACAAAAATGATCAAAGGGCTGGAGGGCCTCTCCTACAAAGACAGGCTGAGAGAATTGGGCTTGTTCAGTCTGGAGAAGAGAAGGCTCTGGGGGGACCTTATAGCGGCCTTCCAATAGGTGCCTATAAGAAATCTGGGGAAGAACTGTTCCCACTTCTGGAGTAGTAAGACAAGGGGTGATGGTTTTAAACTCAAACAGGGGAGATTTTGGTTGGATATTAGGAACAAGTGCTTCAATATGAAGGTGATGGATTACTGGAACAGTTTGCCCAAAGACTTATCCCCATCCCTGGAGATATTCAAGGTCATACTTGATGGTGCTCTGAGTGACCTGTTCTAGTGGAGATGTCCCTGCTCACTTCAGGGGAGTTGGACTAGATGACCTCTAAAGGTTCCTTCCAACCTAGCACATATGACTCTATGGTTCTATGACATGGCATGGGGGCTGAACCCCTTCCCTCTGCAGTAAAATCGAGATCAATCCCTGTCCCTGTCTGGATGTCCTGCCTAATATGGGACAAGCAGAGGTTATTCCTGGATCTCTTGGAGAACTGACACTGCTGGCCGTCTCTCCCCAGCTGAGATACAGATGACCTGTTGTTCCTTCAGCTTATTTCACAACAGGTTCCCCTGGGAAATCTGGAGGGGACAGATGAAAGACACCTGGGGCTGCTCATTGGCCAGGCTCCTGGGATGGACAGAGCTCATGGCAACCAGCCAACACTGCAGAGATACAGCTCTGCACAGGAGCAGGGCTGAGAGCTCTGCTTCACGCACTGACAGGAGACCTGTGATGCTGAGAGAGCTTAAAGGCACTTGGGAGAGGGAGGATGCTGAGAGCTCACTGGAGGAGAAATCTTCATGGGTAAGTCTGTGGGTGCAGGGCAGCACAGCTGCAGTTCCTGGAGGGATCTCTGAAAGCTGGCATATCCCACAGATTTCAGGATCTCTAAGGATCTCTCAGGGTGTCTCTGTTACAGCAGATTAGGACTGGGGAGAAGCTGAGGGCTGAAGCAGCAACCTCCAGCAGGGCAGGGCCTGGCATGGCAAGGTCCTTCTGCCATCCACAGAGTTCTGCATGAGCCAGGGCTTCTCACAGATTCTGCTCCATCTCAGGACATTTCAGAGGGCACTTCTCAAGAAGCACACACAGACCAGAGCTCCTGAAAAGAGCAGGACCTGTTCTGGCTCTGGGGGTCTGGGCTTTGCACTGCAGATTGAAATTCTTGTTTCTGCTGAGGAGAAGCTTCTGAGGCTGCTGGTCTCTGACAGGGAGAGATGAGAGATCCTGGGAGAAGCACCTCAAAGCACTGTACCTGGCTGCCTGCAGCCAGCTCAGCAACCCCTTCCCCTTTGCAGCCACATCAGGCTTGGTGAGGAGCTCTGGTCCATAGCCCCTGCCCAGGCAGAGCTGCCCCTGTTCAGTGCCCTGCCCTGGGAGAGGTGTTTGTAGGCATAGGTTAGATCCCACCAGCAGGGATGGGCTTTGTAAGCCCTGCCAGGAAGCAGAGCTGGGTACAGGGAGAGGGCTCCTGGCAGGAGCAGCTCCAAGCAGCAGAGCTGGGAGCAGGGAGGGAGAGGGAGTTGCTGCCAGAAAGGCTGGGGAAGGGGATGTGGGTACCTGCCTGTTGTCCCTGTGGCACAGAGCCCTTCCCCTGAGCAGCTCCTGCTGTTCTCCTTTGCCAGCCTCAGAAGAGCTGCTGCCCTCAAGCCCATGAGCTCTTGGGCAGGCATTGTGCCTGCAGCAGCCAGAGCACAGGCCAGGACCAAGCCCTCATTTCCAGCTGTCTCGGGGTGTCCCTCCTCCCTTGGCAGGAGCACTGTGGCATTGCCCTTCCATCCCCTCCTGTCTGTGCTGTCTTTCTCACCTTTGGACTAGGCTTTTCAGTGTGGGGGGTGGGCTTGGGGGGGTGGCAGGTTCAGCTCCAGTTGTCTCACCCACCCTTTGGGTCATGCTCTGCAGACCTGTCTCTGGGAACAGAGTGACCAGGTCTCCTGCGGGCCCCGTGGGGACACCCAGGGATGTCCCAGGGGTGTCCTGTGGGGCTGCAGGGTGCCCTCCAGAATGCACAGCTCTCCCACGTTACCTCTGTACTGCTGAGGATCCCTGTGGAGAAAACACCTTGGTGCTCAGGCTGTGGCAGTGCTGCTGGGCAGCTGCAGTACATGGGCAGCTGCAATGGTCCCTCTTTGTGCCGGTCTGGGAGGCGAAGGGAGGGGAACAGATGGGGAGTCCCTTTGAGGGTAAATACTCATTACCACAGTTCCTTTACCGGGACTCTTTGGGAGCCCATAACAGAGTCCTTGCTTTCACTTTCCTCAGTCAGAAAATCCCAGACCTCAAGTGATACAGCTCTAGGGAAAACTTCCTGAACAGGGAGAGCTTGAGTTTTGGGTTGCTATGATATATACAGTAAGTTCTGCTTAGAGATGTGTGGCCTAACTCACTCCTGCTTTTTTTCAATCAACTCATCACCATACTCAGAGGCAGCAGATGTCCAACAGCAGCAGCTCCATCAGCCAGTTCCTCCTCCTGGCCTTTGCAGACACACGGGAGCTGCGGTTCTTGCAGGCACATGAGGACAATCTCTTACTTGGGATTTGCTGCAAAGGTCTTTCAGTTTGTCTTTTTATTTGGGGCAGAGTTTTCTCTTCTGACCCTTGTGTCCTACGACTGCTATGTTGCCATTTACCACCCCCTGCACTATAGGACTCTCCTGGGCAGCAGAGCTTGTGTCACACGGCAGCAGCTGCCTGGGACAATGGGTGTCTCTATCCTTTGCTGCACACAGCCAATACATTTTGACTAGCTCTCTGCCATGGCAATGCCCTGAACCAGTTCTTCTGTGAAATCCCCCAGATCCTCAAGCTCTCCTGCTCAGATGCCTACCTCAGGGAAGTGAGACTTACTGAGTTTAGCCTTTGTTTATTGACTGTGTGTTTTGTGTTCATTGTGCTGTCCAATGTGCAGATCTTCAGGGCCGTGCTGAGGATCCCCTCTGAGCAGTGACAGCATAAAGTATTTTCCACATGTGCCTCTTGCCTTGCTCTGTTTCCCTTTTTCTCAGCACTGGCATGTTTAGCTGTAGCTCCCCCTTCATGTCCTCCCCATCCTTGGATCTGGTGGTGGCACTATTTTATGCATTGGTGCCTCCAGCAGTGAAACTGCTCATCTACAGCATGAGGAACACAGAACAATTTGTGGACCCCTGTTCTAGAAGTAGTCTTTCAATGACCTTAAGCCTCCCATCTCTCTTCACAAAGTCACTCTAACAGATCTCTCAATTTTTCCCCCCCGCATTGTACTGGGTATAATCACGTTTGTTCAGATCTATTTGGTTTCACACTACCTCTCAGGAGGATGAAATTTGTCTAACCCAAAGGCCCACATCAATGAGTCAATCACTACCCTACTGCTGGTCTCATTTGTGGAATGTCGGTAAAAATGGGGGATCTGCTCAGTGTAGGGTGTGAGTCTTGGGTTCTTCTTTCTGACCTGGAGTGCTGAACACACTCACTGAATTGCAGGCTAAGAGGCCCTGCTGTTGTCTTCGGGAGCTGCATTGGTTTAGCGTGACAAGGACATGGGCTGGTGCATAAGGGGCGTACTGGTTGTTTACTTGATTCCAGTGTCACTGGAGATCCTGAGTGGTCAAAAAGCCATTTGATCTGAAAGGCCAAAAGAGCTTAAGGATCTCTTACATATGGAAGACCTGATCAAGGGGATCCAAAGCCAACACTAGAGCCTAGGGCATCTCTGGGGAAACTAGGTGGCTTTCTGGAAGAATGCTTAGTCTAATGGGTGCTCTGCAATACCAGAGAGGCAGTGGGACACAGAGGGCATGAGGAAGGCTGCCTCAAGAGGGACTTGTGTCATCTCCAGTGAGAAGCCATTGACGGGATCTAGTGACACCCAAGAAAACATCCTGAAACACCCTGTGATTTCTCTGAGTATCACAGCCACAGACCCACTGTCTGGGGCAGTGATGCTGGTCTGGCCAGACCTGCTTCTCTCCTGGATGAGTGTTGCCAGTGTGTCATCACCCCCATGGTGTCAAGACACCTCAGCCCGCTTGCTCTGCAGAGCAGTAGCCACCAGCTCGAGGCACTGTGGGTGCAACAGGGGAGGCACCCAACAGGATCAAGTCCAAGTCTCTGCTCTTACAAAACTAAAACTAAACCATGTGACTTTTCATCAATCAAAACAAACTGGGAAATAGCAATTTTTATCTAAGACCTCCCCTCAGTGCAATGAAGTATCCATTCATGGCACTGAAATACTGTCACTCTTCTGACAACGCTAAGAAAACAGAGATACTTGTTAAGATCTTACTGCAGGGGAGGTCAGGATCAGCTAATGATTATGGAAACTTTTATAACAGTTCTATCTAGAACTCTCTATTGCTTTATCTGAAATCAGCAATGATGATACTTCAGTAAGTGACATCACATAATCAGGAGCAGGTTCCCTGTCTTTGTAGCTAATGTAGGGCATGGCAACTAGCATGTTGTGCACTAAAATAGATTATCACTTGAAGAATTGCATTCTCTCTCAACAGCACAGACTTCTCTCTGGGCCACTGATCATATTCAATGCTGATACATAATGAATTAAAAACATCCCATACTTCTTCCGTGACCTCGGTACTGTACAGATTGATGCTTATTTTTAAAAGCCAGTGATTTCACTGATACTGCTGAAATTCTTGCAGAGCACCAGGTTCTAGCCTTGGGACTCCCACTTCACCTTGGTATGTCCAAGAGCAGGTGGGTCTTGAGGGTATGTGTTCACTTCCCACACACTTTAAAATAAGCAGTTGTTGTGGTTTAACCCCAATTGGCCACTAAGCACCACACAGCCACACATTCAAAGCCTTCCCTCTGGTGTGATTTGGGAAAGAATTGGAAGTGTAAAATGAGAAAACTCATAGGTTTAGACAAAAAGAACCCTACGTAATTTCTAAAAAACTTAAAAATAATAGCAAATTGTAAGTATAGAAAAAAATAACAAACAGGGATAAAAATAAAAACCCAAGAGGACAAGTGATTCAAACTATAACAATTGCTCATCACCGCTAACTGAGCAATGCCAAGCCATTCCCTGAGCAAGGATCCTCCTCCAAAATCCCAGACAGGTTGAACATAGTATCACAGGGTATGAAATATCCCATTTGTCAGGAAGGGTCAGCTGTCCTGGCTGTGTCCACTCCCAACTCCTTGTGCACCCACAGGCACTGATCCCGCTGGCCCTCTCAGCCATCAAAACCTGGTGATCAAGGGAAGAAGCTTCAGAGAGGTCTTCCTAAAGAGAGCATCTGAGTGTGAGGTTGCTGTGAAACACACATGTTTTGCTCAGAGAATTATAGCCTAATTCAGTATTGCATTTTCCTCTTCAGCACATAACCCAGAGGTGGCAGATGGCTTTTACATCCTCTGACACGTCTCCACACTGGACCCCAGCAGATGTCCAACAGCAGCTCCATCAGCCAGTTCCTCCTCCTGGCCTTTGCAGACACACGGGAGCTGCAGCTCCTGCACTTCTGGCTCTTCCTGGGCATCTACCTGGCCGCTCTCCTGGGCAATGGCCTCATCATCATCACCATAGCCTGTGACCACCACCTCCACACCCCCATGTACTTCTTCCTCCTCAACCTCTCCCTCCTCGACCTGGGCTCCATCTCCACTACTGTCCCAAAGGCCATGGCCAATTCCTTGTGGGACACCAGGGCTATCTCCTTCTTGGGATGTGCTGCACAGGTCTTTCATTTTTTAATTTTTGTTGGAGCAGAGGTTTCTCTTCTCACTGTCATGGCCTATGACCACTACGTTGCCATCTGCCACCCCCTGCACTACGGGACCCTCCTGGGCAGCAGAACTTGTGTCCACATGGCAGCAGCTGCCTGGGGCAGTGGGTTTCTCTATTCTCTTCTGCACACAGCCAGCACATTTACACTACCCCTCTGCAAGGGTAATGCCCTGAACCAATTCTTCTGTGAAATCCCCCAGATCCTCAAGCTCTCCTGCTCAGATGCCTACCTCAGGGAAGTTAGACTTATTGAGTTTAGCATTTGTTTATTAATTGGTTGTTTCGTGTTCATTGTGGTGTCCTATGTGTAGATCTTCAGGGCAGTGCTGAGGATCCCCTCGCAGCAGGGACAGCATAAAGCCTTTTCCACCTGTCTCCCTCACCTGGCTGTGGTCTCCCTGTTTCTCAGTACTGGCATGTTTGCCTACATGAAACCCCTCTCCATGTCCTCCACATATTTGGATCTGGTTGTGGCAGCATTGTACATGTTGCTCCCACCAGCAGTGAACCCTCTCATCTACAGCATGAGGAACACAGAACTCAAGAATGCCCTGAGGAACCTGGTTCTAGCAATAAGTTTTTTAAGGCAGTAAGGTACACATAAGTTTTCACAAGTTTTCTCCTATTTATATTTGGGAGATTGTAGTTTTGGTCACTGTTGTTGCTTAGATCTTGTTTGTTTAATATGCTTGCTTTCACGCAGTTCCTCAGGAGAATGAACCCAGTCTGGCCCAAAGATCATCCCCAAAGAAGTCTGTCACTACACGAGTGCTGGCCTCATTTGCGGTTTGTCCGTAAACATGGGGATTTCCTTAGAGGACTATGGGAAGCTTGGGCTCTTCTTTCTGAACTGATCATCGCAGTGCTATATGCCTTGTTCCCTCCAGCTGGGAACACCCTCATCTACAGTATGAGGAATCAGGATCTCAAGCACGTCCTGAGGACCCTGATGCTAGCAGTAGTCTATTCACAGCACTAACCTGCCCATGTCTCTTCATGACTTGTCTCCGATTTATCTGAGATCGATTGTGTCTGTTGGGCATTGTACTGGTTAGAATTGTGTTTGTTCCAACATGTTTACGTTGATGCTACTTTTCAGGAGGTTGAACACAGTCAGACCCAGTCTGCTTTTCTCCAAATTGGAGTGCAGAATGCGCCCAGGGAATAGCGGGCTACAAGGACCTGCTGTTATCCTGTGGTGCTGCATTGGCTTCAGGGACAAGGCTGATGTGTAAGGGAAAGAGGGATGATCTCATCCTTCCCCTTACTGGCTGCCCAATGCCACTGGAGATCCTGAATGATCACAAGGTGTCTACTTGAGGATATCTCTCATGCGACAGGGCTGGTCAAAAATGTCCAAACTCTGTAAAGGGGATCAGAACCAGACACTGGGGCTTAGGGCATCTCTGGGGACACCAGATGCCTCAGGGTGGCGTGTGAATGAAGAATTTCAAAACTTCCCAAGATAAGCCAGTTCACTGAAAGGGAAGGGGCTAACCTGATGAATGTTCAGTCTAATGGGGGCTCTGCAATGCCAGAGAGGCAGAGACACGATGAGCATGAGGAAGGCAGCTTCAAGCAGGACTCACATCATCTCCAATGAGTAGCAGCAGCTCCAGCTATGGGCCCTGTGGTGTCCTGGTTTTGGTCAGGATGGAGTTAACTTCATTTGTAGCAGCGGATGGAATGCTGTGTTTGAGAGTGTCGTGGTTTCACCCGGCTGAGGGCCAAGATCCACGCAGCTGCCTGCTCCTTAAAGGAAAAGAGCAGGTTAAAGGGAGGGGGAGGGGGGGGTGAGAAGTAAGGGAAGGGAAAAGGAAGAGAAAGGGGCAAATAACCCCTAAATCAAGAAATTAAGAGGCCCGTGGGTTGGGATCAGGATAGTTTACTAAGATAACAGAAAGATACAATGTAACAACAATACTAACAGGACTTCAAAGCAAAATATATGAAGCTGTTGATACACAATGCAGTTTCTCACCAAACCATACAACTCAGGCCGTGCCACCCAGAGCCGTCCCAGAACCCGACCGTCCCCCAAGAACCGCGCGTCCCGGAGCCGCCCTAGGCCTTCCTCCCGTCAGCCCCCGATATCCTGGGGAGGACGTAACTGGCGTGGAATACTCTCTTTGGTCAGTTGGGTCACCTGTCCTGGCTTCGCCCCTCCTTTCTCATGAAGAGCTGAGAAAGTCCTTGACTGTCTGACAGCAACTAGAAACATCAGGGTGTTATCAGCACTACTCCCATTTTACTCATTGTTATATTTTATCTTTCTGCTGCTTTAGTAAACTATCCTTATCCCAGCCCACGGGCTTTTGGTTTCTTCATTCTGGGGTTGTTATTTTCCCCTTCCTTTTCCCTTCCCTTCCCTCACACCCCCTCCCCCCGCCCCCACCCCACAACTTCCTTTAAAGATCAGGCAGCTGCGTTGATCTCGGCTCTCAGCTGTGGTAAAACCACGACAATGTGACATCACAATCATCCAAGCCATGTGCCTGCTTCTGGTCTGTCAGGTACTCACACAGCAATGACTTCACAGTCCCCTTCACAACCACCTGCCTCTTCTCACCATTCAGATTCTGAGGCACAGATGAAATAAAAGCCCCTTCCCCACCCATCACTCCCCTTGTGTCCTACAAGCCATTCAAAGATAGATGCCACCTCACATTTCTCCTCCAAGGGTTCAATGACCTCACAGTCTCTGCATTCCCTCTGCCTCCTGGGGGGAAAAAGAGCTCAGAGTGAGGCTTAGAAGATACGTAGAAGTTTGAAGGCTTTGAGGGATGCTGTTAGGGCTTGGGGGTTACAAGCTGTGGTAGCAGTTTGGGTTCAGGCAAACTCAAATCTCTGGTGAGAGTTTCTGTTTTGTGCTTAAGGTAGGGCTAAGGGTCAGAGGTGCCCCTTTATGATCTGGGATCATGGTGAGGCTCAGGGTGAGGGTTTGTGATTCTGCTTAGAGTTTCTAGGAATTGATTTCAGGGCTGCTCAGCTTTGTGGCTTAGGGGATTGGGTTAGGGCTAGAAGGAAGGGCCAAGATCAAGGCTAGCATGTCAAGAGTAGGGATCAAGTGCTGTCCCTTTCACATGCTTCTTCCTTATCCTTCCCCACGGTCCCTTCACTCTTGGATGAAGCTCTCAGGCATCTCAAGCACCTCACAATGTTGCTCCTCATCAACCAGCTTCCTCCAGCAGAAGTATCATCACCAGCAACTCTCCAGCAATGCCACCTTGAACTTCATGATCCTCTTGCCCTACACCTCATCTCCCTGGCCTTTCCTTCACAATCCCTGCCCTCACTGTAGCTCTTTGGGAATCATGAGCTACATTTTGCAGAAGGGTTGAAGATGTGGGGAGGGTGGCTCCAGCATTAGGGATGGGTTAAGCTTCAGGTATCTGGTGAGGATTTCAACTGTGCTGTTGGCATTTAGAGTAGGGTGATAGATGAGAGCTCCAGGTTAGGTGGCAGGATTAGGATACAGGAAAAGATTGAGGGTGATCTGGGCAGTGCCAGATTAGAAGAGACAGGGCATGTAGGCACTCTGTGAGTTTCCACCCTCATGATGACCAGAGAGTAACCTCAGCTGGTGATGACCAAAAGCCTCCCCATTTCACTGGGCATGGG
Source organism: Gallinula chloropus (assembly GCF_964237585.1). Classification (NCBI taxonomy): domain Eukaryota; kingdom Metazoa; phylum Chordata; class Aves; order Gruiformes; family Rallidae; genus Gallinula; species Gallinula chloropus. Next base: position 9,615 of record NW_028168609.1, on the reverse strand, counting down.
ACGACCACTGGGCCCTGTGGTGTGACAGGACACATCCAAGTGCCTCCATGACACAGCACGTCTGTATCTTCTCACTTTGTCGTCCTGAAATTGCTCCCTCTGATTTCCTGCTCCAATCAGCATGTAGGGAGGCACGTGTCAATGTTCTGGAGCAGTTTCATCACCCACAGCCCTGAGCAGCTTCTACTAAACTTCCAGGAATCTTCCTTCCTGCCATGGGCCTCCACACTCAGTGACTTTGCCCTGGAGCTTGTTAGTGTGCAGCCACTATCATCACTTTATTCTTGCCTCTCAACTTCTGGACAGTTGCAGAGGGACTTTAAGGAGACACTGTCTTCTAGAAAGAGTTTTGCTAATGTGATGATGTCAGCTAGCACAGGATACAGCACAAGTCCATTTCTTTCTCAGTCTTAACTCACTAATATTTTCAGCATCAACAAACATTTTCATATGACAGTAAAATGTTCCCCCAAAAAACTCCAATTTCATTTTCTTCACATTTAAAAAGATACAAGCACATTTTCACTGACTATATTTACAGCCAATCAACTTTTGTTTTTCCCAAATCAGACTAAGTTAGGAACTCTGGGGATATGCATTAAAAATAGTAGGAAAAATACACATCCTCCTGAGTCCTTGGGGTGTCAGGACACTGTCACACTGTGCACTGAAACTTGCCTTGCGGGTATTTCCATCTGCCCTGAGGAAATGGACTGTGTCTCAAGGCCCCTGTTCAGCAGACTTTCTGGCCATGTGCCCTGTCCTTTGCTTTTGGGATTGACTCCACCCTTTTACAGTTTTTTACTCATACTTGGGGAATGTGTTTTATTTTTTTAATATTTTTTTTTCAAAATGAGGCAGAATTCTGTTTCTATTCCCAGCCAGTCCTCAGGGTAAACAGGGTGGGAATTGTGGCAAAGAGGCTGCAACATTCAGCTGCAGACTCAGTGCAGAAGCCTGATGGAGGAAAAGAATGCAACTCCCAAGCATCCCTTGGAGACATGGTGGGGTTGGGGAGGTGTAGAGGAAGGACATGTAAGCAGTGTGAGAACTCAGGGAGACAGCTGTTGTGACCTTTCCACACCTCCTTAGGAGATCCTCTGGTTCACTATCAATTATAGAAAGCTCCTGTCACTTCTGTAAATTGAAAATCTAAAAAGCCTGAAAATACTAAATCCTCCTTTTTTTTTTTAATTAAGTGCTCATTGAAATCTTCCACTTTAATTAGAGTCCTGTAACTTCTCCAACTAGCTGTACAAGTCTTGAAACCCTGAAGATAATGATGGGAAGACACACAGCTCGTTAGGGCTTTTTCAATTTTAATGACCCCGTGGTGTATTTGGTGGTGATTCCAGGAACTGCAGATCCTGTGAGGAGACTGATGCAATCTCTCCAAGAGTTAAGGTCAGGAGAAACAGCTCAATTGTTAATTAAAGTGTTAATTGTCCCCACTGAGGCCAATTACTGACAAAGCCTGCCCATGGATGTGTAGAGCAGAAAATTGGAGTCTGTGATTAAAGGTAGACTGAGGCAGTGTGCAGGTGGATCTGATGCTGAGTAAAGCCTTGATGTATTTTATCAAGCAGAAGAGCCAGCCCCACAGAAGTGGGATTCTGCCCCCCACACTGCCTCAGGGCTCCTCCTGGGCTAGTGTCACATGGGGTGTGTGATGCAGAGTGTGGTACAAGGGTAGCACAGCTCCCAGCATCCTGAGGGGGTGCAAGGAAGCAGTGAGGTCTCAGTTCTGTGAGATTAGTCTGTGTGGTGGTTTAGGCCTGGCTGGAGGCCAGATGCCCACCATAGTCAGTCTATCACTCCCCTTCTTAGTTGGACAGGGGAGAAAATACATATTGAGAAGCTCAGGAGTCAAGATAAGCACAGGGAGAGATCATCCTGTGATCAACGACACGGCAAAACAGACTCAACACAGAGTGAAGGAAAGAAAACTCTCTCATCTGTTACACTGCACTACACAGACAGTGACACCAGAGTCGGGTAATGAGCACCTTCCCCCACCCCTCCCTTCTAGCAGACTTCACTTTAGTCAGGATTTTGCTCCCTTCTCCAGTGGCAAATGCAGCTGCTTGTGTTTTTCTTTCTCCTACATGTGATTCCCAGAGGCGCTGTGACCATTGCCAATTGTCTCAGCCTTGGTCAGCAGCAATTCTGGCCTTGAATCGGATGATGTTTACTCTTTGGGGCCTGCAGAGAGCTTCTGGCTGCTTCTTACAGCAGCCATTTTCTGCAGCCCCCATCCTCTCCCAGCACCCAGCTACTCAAAACTGCGACACTCCACCCCTCGCCTCTGTGAAACACATATATGAGAATTGTTCTTTAAATCCCCATCCCAACAGAAATTCTCTACAATTATTACACTACCCAGCTCTGTTCAGTTTGTTCTGCTCATTCCCTCAGCCAGTTAGTGTCCTTATCTCAAATTCCTCGAGCCCCACATTGGGCGCCAAAAAGGACTGTGGTGGTTTGACTCTGGCTAGAGGCCAAATGCCCACCCAAGCCACTCACTCACACCCCTTTTCACCCAAAAAAGGAGAAAACATATATATTGGGAGGCTTATGATTCAAGATAAGGATAGACAGTTCCCTTTCCAATTAGTGCAATGGGCAAAACAGACTCAGCACAGAATAAAGGGAAGAAAACTCATTTATTACAACTGCAACTACACACCCAGTGAACCAGAGTTGGGTAATGAGAAGCACATCCACCTCTTAAAGCACCCTCCCCCCGACCCTCCCTTCTTAGCAGACTTAAACTTCATTCACGATTTTACTCCCTTCTTCCCCCCCAACATGGCACGGGGAGGGGCAGAGAATGGGGAGTGGGGTTCCAGAGTTTCCTCACAAGCTGCTTTCCTTCCCCAGATCTTAACACTTCTATTTCCCCCCCACCCCTCACCTTTTTGCACACTTCACTTCAATCATAAATTCTCTCCCTTCCTTCCCCATCACGGTGCAGGGAGGGGCAGGGAATGGGGAATGGGGGTTTTCAGTCTGTTCCTCCTGAGTTGTCTTCCGTCTTATCTGGGAAGGTGGAATCCCTTACACACACCCTTCTCCTGTGGCACCGTGGGGTCCCACTCACGGGAGAGTCCTCCACAAACTTCTGCAGCGTGAGTCCTCTCTATCAGGGAGTCCTCTTGCAGAAGCCATCTAAGCAGCACAGCTACGGAAAACAGGTGACATCAGGGTGCTGGGCAACTGAGGGCACAGGAAACCAGCCTCCCAGAAAATCAGTACCCCGGAAACCAGTGGCCCAGGAAACCAGGGACCAAGAAACCAGGAGCTCATGGAAACCTTGGTGCCGGGAAACCAGGGTCCTGTAAATTCAGTGACCTGGGAAACCAGAAGTGTCGGAAAACCGGGTCCTGAGGAACTGGGGACACGAGATACCAGGGTGATGTGAGACTAGGGGCGCAGGACACCAATGAAGCAGGAACTTGGGAGCGTGGGAAACATTGGGCGTGGGAAATCTGGTTGCAGGCAAACCAGGGTGCCAGGAAACTCAGGGCACGGGAAACCGGGGTGGAGAGACCCCAGTGTCCTGTGAACCCGGGGATTGGAAAACTGGGTTTTCAAGAAACCAGGGTGCCTGGAAACCAGGGTGCAGGGCAACTGGGAGTGCAGGGAACTGGCGTTCTGAAAAATCAGTGCCCCAGGGAATGAGCGGCCCAGGAAACCAGAGTCCAAGAAACCAGGGGATCACAAAAAACAGGGTGCTGTGAAACTGGGGTCCTGTGAATTCAGTGACCTGGGAAATTGGGGGTGCAAGAAACCAGTGGCACAGGAACATGGGGGAGTGGGAAACTAGGGACACAGGAAACCGGGGTGCTGAGAAACCAGTGTGAATGGAAAAAAGGGGTGCGGGAAACGGGGGGCGTGGGAAACCAGTGACACAGGAACAGGGGCACAGGAATCCCAGAGCGTGGAATCTAGGCTTCAGGGAAAATGGGGGGGCAGCAAACAGGCATCCTGAGAAACCAGTGCCCCTGATAATCAGTGGCCCAGGTAACCAAGGCCCAAGAAACCAGGGGCTCATAAAAACAGGGGTGCTGGGAAACTGGGGTGCTAGGAAACTGGGGGTACAGGAAACTGTGCTGCCAGGAAAACGGTATGCCAGGAAACTGGGGGCATGGATAACAAGGGTGTGGAGACACCAGTGTGCTGTGAAACTGGGATGCCAGCAAACTGGGCACACAAGAACCTGGGGTTCTTGTAGTGGCACAGGAAACAAGGTTGCCAGGAAACTGTGGTGATAGGAAACTGGGGGTCCAAGAACCAGGGTGGCAAGACCCTGCTGTGCTAGGCAACTGGGGGCGTAGGAAACTGGGGTGCCAGGCAACTGGGGGCCCAGGAAACCAGCGTCCTGGAAAATCAGTGCCACGGGAAAACAGTGACCCAGTAAACCACGACCAGAGAAACAAGGGGCTCATGGAAACCAGGGTGCCAGGAAACAGGGGTCCTGTAAATTCAGTGACCTGGGAAAAAAGGTGTGTGGGAAACCAGGGTGCTGGGAAACCAGTGGTGCAGGAATCTAGGGGCGTGGGAAACAAGGGCCTTGGGAAACTGGGTTGCCGGGAATCCGGAGTGCTAGGCAACTGGGGGCACAGGAAACCAAGCTGCCAGGAAACCAGTGTGCCAGGAAACTGGTGGCATGGGAAACCAGAGTGAAGAGACCCCGGTGTGTCAGGAAACCGGGGTGCTGGCAAACAGGGTGCACAGTAAACCGGGGTTGGGGGAAACCAGCATTCCAGGCTGCTGGGGTTGGGGGAAACCGGTATCCTGGAAAATCAGTGTCCCAGGAAACCAGCGGCGCAGGAAACCAGGACCCAAAATACCGAGTGCTCATGGAATCTGGGGTGCCGGGAAAACAGTGTGAATGGAAAATTGGGTGCAGGAAACTAGGGGCGTAAGAAACCAGTGGCACAGAAAGCTGGGGGGGAAGGGGGCGACGAATGAAAACGGGAGCACTTGAAACCAGGATGCTGGGCAAATGGGGGAGCAGCAAACAGGCATCCTGGAAAATCAGTGGCCCAGGAAACCAGCCGCCGAGGAAAACGGGGCCCAAGAAACCAGAGGCTCGTGGAAACCGGGGTGCTGGGGATACCAGGGTCCTGTAAATTCAGTGACACGGGAAACCAGGGGGGTGGGAAATCTGGGGTTTGGGAAACTGGGGGCATGAGAAACCAGAGTGATGGAAAACTAGGGGTACAGGAAACCGGGTTGCCAGGAAGCTGGGGGTGTGGGTATGAAGGGTGGGGAGACACCAGTGTGTCAGGAAACTGGGGTGCTGGTAAACTGGGCGTGCAGAAAAACAGTGATGTGGGAAAATAGGGGTGCAGAAAACTGGGAGCATGGGAAACCGTGGTGCCCAGAAACCAGGGCACTAGAAAACTGGGGAGCCGTAAACTGGGCTGCTGAAAAAACAGGATACTGGGAAACTAGTGGCAATGGGAACAGGGCTGCCAGAAAACTGGGGTGCTAGGAAACTGGGGGCACAGGAACCAGCAACAGGGGCCACAAGAATCTGGGGTGCCTGGATACTAGGTTGCTCGGAAACTGAAGTGTCAGGAAACTGGGGTGCCAGCAAATGGGGCACGCAGAAAACCAGTGATGTGGGAAACTGAGGGCGCAGGAAAATGTGGTGCTGGGAAACCAGGGTGCCAGGCAACAGGTGGACCAGGAAACCAACATCCTGGAAAAACACTGCCCTGGGAAACCAGTGGCCCAAGAAACCAGTGCCCTAGAAATCAGTGGTTGTGGAAATCAGGGTGCTAGGAAAACTGGATCCTGTAAATTCAGTGACGTGGGAAACCAGGGGTGTGGGAAACCTGGGTCCTGGGAAACTGGGGCATGAGAAGCCATGGTGATGGGAAACTAGTGGAGCAGGAAAACAGTGGTGCAGGAACCAGGGGGCGTGAGAAACTAAGTGCACGGGAAAATGGATTTCCAGGAAACTGGGGGTGCAGGAAACCAGGGTGTCGAGAGCCCAGTGTGCTAAGAAACTGGGGGTGTGGAAAAACAGAGTCCTGGGAAACCAATGTTCCAGGAAACTGGGGGCACTGGAAACCTGGGTGGGGAGACACCAGTGTTCCAGGAACCCGGGCTGCCAGCAAAATGGGCACGTGGGAAATCAGGGTGACCAGAAACCATTGTGCCAGGCAACTGGTGGTGCCAGGAAACCAGGGGCTCATGGAAACCGGGGTGCAGGGAAACCAGCGTAACTGGAAAAAAGAGGCATGGGAAACTGTGGCCTTGGGAAACTAGTGGCACGGGAACAGGGTCCACAGGAAACTGGGAGCGCGGGAAACGGGGGCTCAGGGAACCTGGGGAGGCAGGAAACCGGTGTCCTGGAAAATCAGTACCCAGCGGCACAGGAAAGCAGGGCAAAAGAACCAGGTGTTGTGGAACCCGGGGTGCTAAGAAACCTGGGTCCTGTAAATTCAGTGACCCGGGAAACCAGGGGTGTGGGAAGCCTGGGTCCTGAGAAACTGAGAGCGTGGGAAAGCAGTGGTGCGGGAACCTAGGGGCGTAGGAAAATAAGTATGTGGGAAACTGGGGTGCCAGGAAACCGGGGTGCCAGGAAACTGGTATGCCGGGGTATCAGGGTGCCCGCAAAATGGGCACGCAGAAAACCTGAGTGCTGGGAAACCGGAGGGAGTACCAGGCAACTGGGGGCTCGGGAAACCGGTGTCCTGGAAAATCAGTGCCCTGGGAAACCAGGGTCACGTTAAAGATGGGTCCTGAGTAATTTGTGGCATGAGAAACCAGGGTGCTGGGAAACTAAGGGTGTGGGAAACTGGGGTGAGTGGAAAAAAGGGGTGGGGAAATTTGGGGAATGGGAAACCAGTAGCATAGGAACTGGGGAGTGCTGGAAACTGGGAACACGGTAAACCAGGGTGCCAGGAAACTGGAGGTGCAGGAAAATGGCATCCAGGAAAATCAGTGCCCCGGAGAACCAGTGGCCCAGGAAACCAGGGCCCAAGAAACCAGGGGCTCATGGTAACCAGGGTGCCGGCAAACCTGGGTCCTGTGAATTCAGTGACCTGGGAAAACAGACACATGGGAAACCTGGGTCCCAGGAAACTGGGGGCATGAGAAACCTGGGTGACAGGACACGAGGGGCGTGAGAAACCGGGTCATAATACGGACTGGGGTTAGCGCATTCATGATGCCAGCACAGTAGAAGAGTAATGTGTGCATCACCCTGGCCAATATTACGGGTCAGGATTCCATTTGTCTGGCAAGAGCATGACAGGAGAACCTGTTTTCAGAGCTCAGTCTCATTGGTCTGCCTGTGGATACATGGCCAAACCCCATCAAAGAGTCCAACCTGTGTGCAACCCTCCAGTCCTGCACGGACAATCAGGATGGGGTTTTTTGCCCACTTGCCACAAGTGACAGAAGAACCCCAAGAGCTGGAATTGCTGGGAGCACTGACAGTGGACACCTGTGTGAGGTTTAATTATAATTAGAATACAACTCAAACGGGACAAAACGTTAATGCTACTTTGTCAATTTATCAAAATGCTGCCACATAGTGTAATTATACCTCAAACAAGGTATCAAGGACTTTTAATGTTCCTGTTGCTTTACCTAGAGGGGTATTGCTGTCTGTGATCAAGGCTGGATTAATTGTTCTGGTAGTTATTGTAGTTGTATTACTAATGTTGCCCTGAATTATCTCTCTGCTGCAAAGAGCCCTGCAGTGGATAATAAAGGTGATTTTTGTAGCACAAATACAAAAAGGGGAGTTGTGAGGGACTATGACAAGCCTTAGTTGAGAATATAGAGCTGGGCCTTGAAGATATTAAAGTGTACCCTGGAGAAAGAGGAAGTGTAGAGCATCCAGAGAAGTAAACCATTTTAAGGAATTTGCTGACTGCAGATAAAGGAATCTGGCAAGAGATAAACCTTGTTACTGAAGTTAAAAATGTCAACCAGTTGCATGATAGCATCTACCTGAGAGACCATGAGCAAAAGGACACGTGTAGTAGAAACATATAAAAATGAGGATACAGAAATAAATCGGGTCCTTTTTGCTTGTGCACCAGGAGACCTCTTGTATGTGTCGTTTGTCCATCTCAACAGTGACAGGGTCCAGCAAGGCCAAGTGCTGGGTCCTGCACTTTGGTCACAGTAACCCCAGGCAGTGCTACAGGCCTGGGGCAGAGTGCCTGTAGAGCTCCCTGGATAAAAGGACCTGGGGGTGTTAGTGGACAAGAAGCTAAACATGAGCCAGCACTGTGCCCAGGTGGTCAAAACGGCCCATAGCATCCTGACCTGTATCAGGAATAGTGTGACTAGCAGGAGTAGGGAAGGGATTTTCCATTATACTCAGCTCTGGTAAGGCCACACCTCAACTACTGTGTCCAGTTTTGGGACCCTCACTATGTGAAGGACATTGAGATGCTGGAGTGTGTCCAGAGATGGGGAATGAAACTGGTGAAGAGTTTGGAGCACAAGCCCTGTGAGGAGCAGCTGAGGGAACTGAGGCATTTTTAGCCTTAGGAAAAGGAGGCTGAGAGGGGACTTTATTGCTCTTTACTTTGACCTACAAGTGGGTTGAGAGAGGTGGGGGTTGGTTTCTTATCTCAACAAGATATAGGATGAGAAAAAGCACCTGCTCAAGCAGGTGGAGGCACCTGAAGGAGGCTGTGACCACATAGGAAGCCTGTGCTGGAGCAGGTTTGCTGGCAGGGCTGTGGAGCACCCAGGCTGGAGTAGTTGGTGATGATCTGAAGCCATGTGGGAAGGACTCATATTGGAGGGGTTCATGGAGGACTGTCTCCTGTGGGTGGGACCCAATGCTGGACAACGGGGAGACTGTGAGGAGTCCTCCCATGAGGAGGAAGGAGTGGCCAAGACAATGTGTCATGAACAGACCCCAACACCCATTCCTCGTCCCCCCCGTGCCGCTTAATGGGAGGAAAGAGAGAAGTGGAGACTGAAGTGAACCCTGGAAAAATAGGGAGTGATATGGGAAGCCTTTTTTTTTCTACACTGCTCTACTCTCTTTGGATTGGGTGATGAATTAGATGGGTTTTATTGAGAATAACTCATAAAAGTAACTGCCTGTGTGTGATCTCTCCCTGTCCTTATATTGACTTGGTTGAAGAGGAAAATGTTCACGGGCATGTGGAGTTCTAGGCTACAATAATGATCCTCAAACTCCTGCCCAGAATGGTAGTGAGGTTGATTCCCAGGAAGAGGCAAAAGTGCAGGAGCTGCAGCTCCCGTGTGTCTGCAAAGGCCAGGAGGAGGAACTGGCTGGTGGAGCTGCTGTTGGAGCTCTCCTGCCAGCAAGTGTGGAGACCTGTCCAAGGAGGAAAAGGCAGTGAGAAGTTCAGGAACTCCTCTTTGAGGAAAACCTCTTCCAATTCACATTGACTCTGTTGGACATTTGGACATTGAGCAGCTGTTGGATATTTGCTGTCTCTGGGCATGGAAATGTGTTGCAGAAGGAAAAGAGAGAAGTTAGGAGAGGAAAATTGAAATGCTTGATTTGAATCACATACTCCCAGGTGTGCATTAGGAGCAGAAGCCTCTCCCATGAGCTACCAAAGAGTCATTCCTGGTCTTCAGTTTTGGGTATGGGAA